>NW_027463828.1:0-111930 GCF_050947455.1 Rhinoderma darwinii
CAGGATCAGAACAGAGTGAGCAATAAAATGTATTGACTCCAGTAGTAGAATAATGAGTGCAGCTCTAGAGTATAATACAGGATGTAACTCAGGATCAGTACAGGATAAGTAATGTAATGTATGTACACAGTGACTCCTCCAGCAGAATAGTGAGTGCAGCTCTGGAGTATAATACAGGATGTAACTCAGGATCAGTAGAGGATAAGTAATGTAATGTATATACACAGTGACTCCACCAGCAGAATAGTGAGTGCAGCTCTGGAGTATAATACAGGCTGAAACTCAGCATCCGTACAGGATAAGTAATGTAATGTATGTACGCAGTGACTCCACCAGCAGAATAGTGAGTGCAGCTCTGGAGTAAAATACAGGATATAACTCAGGATCAGTACAGGATAAGTAATGTAATGTATGTACACAGTGACTCCACCAGCAGAATAGTGAGTGCAGCTGTGGA
The DNA here is from genome assembly GCF_050947455.1 of Rhinoderma darwinii. NCBI lineage: Eukaryota > Metazoa > Chordata > Amphibia > Anura > Rhinodermatidae > Rhinoderma > Rhinoderma darwinii. Next base: position 458 of record NW_027463828.1, read on the forward strand.
GTATAATAGAGGATGTAACTCAGGATCAGTACAGGATAAGTAATGTATGTGCACAGTGACTCCACCAACAGAATAGTGAGTGCAGCTCTGGAGTATAATTCAGGATGTAACTCAGGATCAGTACAGGATAAGTAATGTAATGTATGTACACAGTGACTCCACCAGCAGAATAGTGAGTGCAGCTCTGGAGTAAAATGCATGCTGTAACTCAGGATCAGTACTGGCTAAGTAATGTAATGTAATGTAATGTACACAGTGATTCCACCAGCAGAATAGTGAGTGCAGCTCTGGAGTACAATACACGATGTAACTCATGATCAGTAGAAGATATGTTGTATATTTTAGTGAATCAATTGGTGATGGAAAACAGGTAAACGACCAAGCTCATGGTCTTCTTTGTGGCATGGAAATCACTTCACTATCTTGAAAGAAACCTACACCACATGTTATATATCCAATATAACAATGAATGTAAATAACCCACCACACACCATAATGGACTCCTGCACCAAACTGTCCAGCACCCCAACGAGTTTCACCACCAGCTTCGCCACGGGGTAGATACTGTAAAAAACGGATGTTTTAGATTTTCTATGTAGTCTTTTTGGTTCCCTTTTTCCTCTTAGAGGTCATGTCTGTGTCCTATTGTCCTGGATGGGTTAATCACTTAATTATCTTGTCTCGTACATTGATTCTGACCTTTCTGGGTTGACATTAGAGTTGTGATGTGATGGAGTTGTCCATCCCTCAATCATGCCTTGATGGCTTTGGAACTCACCTACAGAAGCCAATAGAAATAGTGTAAGACATCACATGGCCACTTAATTTAGGAATAATAAATCGTATCATATTTGCAAAGCCTTATACTTCAATAATCTACTAGTTCTGTCATGAAGATGGGCCGGAAAATCGATGTTCTTATTGAATCATTTGGTAATGGATGACAGGAGAGATTTAAATATTTCTTGTTCAACCTGTCTCCAATTATGTGCTAAGGAAATTTACGCTAAGAAAACCCTCCCGTCCGTATTCATAGACTTGAACGTTCCCTGTTATTTTAATACCATTATCCTGAATACATTTGTGTCACTGCTCAATTTTAGCTCATGGGTCCCAAATGTAGCATTTAATGAGAACAAATTGTCAGCCAAACATATAAATCTTTTACAGACATAATCATCTTCCCATAGTCACAGCTTCACCAATAAAACTGAACAGTCAGCTGGCCGACCCTTCCCTATACAGAAAACAACATCATAGTAAGATCAGCTTACGGACTCGAGAGATTCAAGACGTACGAGGCCATTCTTATACTGGAAACTGAAAGCTCGGGCTTCTTAATGGGTCACTAACAATATATGACACAGATTGACATCAGATAAATGGGCTGTGGCTTCCTCTATGCAAATTGTTCCCTTTCCTTCCATTCCATTCCCTTTCTCTTTTGCCCTTCCCTTTTCCTTTCATTTCCTCCCTTGTTTTTTCTTACTTTCCCCCTCCTTTACTGGCCTTTCTCCTCTGTTTCCCTCCCTTGCCTTCCATTCTTCCAATCCCTCTTTCCCTTTCTCTCTTCTTTCTTTTCCTTTTTCTTCCGTTTCCTTTCCTTTTTATTGTTTTCCCTTTTCCCCATCATGTTTAATTCTCTTCTCCTTTTATCCCTGCCCACCCTTTACCACTTTTTCTTTTTATGTTCCTCCCTTTCCATTTCACTCTATTCCCTCTCTTTCTTTTCCTTCCATAGTCTCTCTTCTTTTCTCTCACTTTCCCTTTCCTTTTCTGGCCTTTCTCCTCTGTTTCCATTCCCTTTCATTTTTCTACCCCCCCCCCCTTTGTCTCTCCTTTACTTTTCCTCCTTTTGCTTTCCATTTCCTCCCTCTTGCGCATCATTTTCCCTTTCCGTTTTATCCCTGCCCGCCCTTTACCACTTTTTCCTTTTATTTTCATTATTTTCCCCCCTTTACTTTAATTTTCTCCCTCCTTTATCCGCCTTTCCCTTACTTTCCCCGCCTTCCTTTGCCTATTTCTGATCACTCCATTTCCCCTTTTTCTTTCCTTTCCTTCCCTTTCTCATCCTTAGCCATTATTCGACCTTTTACAAAACCATAGTTGTCTCCACAGTGGTCATCACAAATAATGCACCTAAAAGTTCCCACAAATATGATAATCTGCACATATGAACGCGCATCCTAGGGATGATTTACCATTCTGAATGTTCTTGATGTACGGAACGAAACCCATATCACCAAATCTAGAACATACAAACTTTATGTAGATCAACAGAACCCTGTTCAGACTAGAACTGTAGTGCTACGAGGTAAAAATTTTATTTAGTGAGTCACCATGCTGCCCCAAGGATTCTGTGTTAGACTCAGACGCAAGCTAAATAGATTTATTTATATTCCTTGATGACTAAAGATGAGCGAATCAATTCTACATGAATTGGTTACGAATTTTCCCAAAGTTTTGGGTTTCTAAAAGCTGAAACTGTTAGGATTCGTTCTGCACGAATGGCTCAAACTGGCAGCCACCATTTTACAGATCAGAAAAAGACAAAAAGACAGAAGGATCACATGACCTGAAACGGTAGCCCGATAGGCTTCCCCATAATTCCTTGCCCTTCCTATAGCATAGCCAATCATGAGGGATACAGATATGAGTCACTGTTGAGTCATGAGTCATAACCACAGTTATATGAGTCATAGCCACTATAAAAAGACCAACCAGGAAATGCTAGTGCTTTGTGGGGATACAGCTAGGAGAGAGAGGACGTCAGACAGAGAGTGAGAGATAGTAAAACACAGAATACAGATAGATAGTGGATAAGTGTCAGTGATTGTTTCATAGTGAGGAGAAGAGAATAGATAGTCAGATTTACAATAATTTGATAGAGAGATAGATTCTAGAGATAGATAGGAGTCAGTCAGTGTCAGCGTGTTATACAGGCTGCCATTGCTGTGAGTGAGTGCTGCTGCAGCTATACAATTCTTACATTAATTTGTGAATCACCAATCTTCATCTCATCATTCACAAATATTCTTCACTAATATTAATCCTGTTGATGATAGCATGCACTGTGTCAAGTATATATACACAGCACCGTTATACATCAGTCTGTGTCCAAATGACTTTTTTTCTTCAAATAAATAGAGTAAAAAGCCACTGCTTCTTCATTTTCCAGGACGATTAGACACTGTTACAGGCACATGTAGTTGTGGTGGTGGAAGTGGTGGATTATATATATATATATATGAAATTATTCTTTGTTTATTTTTTTTTAAATAACACCAAACCTGTTAATACTCCCCAAAAAGGGTTAATTTTTGGTCCGCTTGTTAAATACTCATTGCTTCCTCCGATACCGCTGTGCATGTATAAAAACTAACAGGTCAGTATGTTTTTAAACAGGCTGTTTGTTATCATCGGCAACCATCCGTTTACCCATCACCATATATGTTGCTGTCACTTTGACATTACTAATGCTGCCTTGTGTTAAAGAGCTTGAAATGTTTTGGATTCTGTCCTAGAAGACTTTAAATTCTCATATGTGACTTTTCAGGGAAATCGGGGCACTTTCCATCTGCAATAAATGTATTCAAACCGAATCTAATCTGACGGTCGGTTCGTCGTTCTGGAAATTCGCTCATTTCTATTGAAGACGAGTCAATGTCTCCCCCCAAAAAAAGGTACAACTGCTTTCTTCATCCTCACTACACCACGTCTTGTCTAGACCTCGTTTTTAATCGCGACCCCTAAAATTGTACAAAAAGTTGGATCTTCTGCTAAAGCTGACTTGTATCTATTGTAAGAAGTTCTTGGACATATACCAAATGCTTTAACTCTAATTGTTTTCATTGGTCATATGATAAGCCAAAGGGGGTTGGGGCTTGCGCTCAATGAGCCAAAAGAAACCAGACACACTCTTAATCCAAGCTACTGGCATAGTTGAAACAAAAATTTAATTTGCGTTCCAGTCCAAACACCTTTGTAAAACAATACCGTAATATTTCGCTAATTATGTACTGTTTCATCCAATTCACTAATATGTTTACATTTGGCAACGTATAGAATCCTAGGACACGAGAGATATGAAACGTAGATACAAACGCTGATTCTGCGATAATATGATCCCATACGGTCTTTGCACCTCACCACTAGATTTTCGATGTTGGATATAAACTCAAGTCGGAATGGTACCAACTCCCTCAAAACTTTGAAACTGAATCCAATGCTTCCCTGCTGGCTTTGTCAAGTGGCCTGTGGTCAAAGACTGTAATTGTGGCCTCTCCAAATAAGAAAAACAGACAGCAAACCATGCAGGCTACAGACACTGAACTCACGGAGAAAAAAATGTTGGAAGAGATCTGACATTGCTATTAAAAGTTGGCACTGGACAACTGGTCGGACCATGCAAACACTCAGTTGTCCATTGTAAGAGTTGAAGACGTCTGACCTTGGAAAAGCTTTACTAAAAACATTATACTCAGAGAACGAAGCTGGTCGCTGGATCTCACTGAACAGGGTGTTCTTGAATCAAGTCATCAGGGCTTATGAAGGAAGCCAAATGTGCGGACAAATAGATTGGGTTTCCTGCAAAGACAATAGAAAAGTTCAACTAGAAAATAAAGTTTATAACAGTTTCTTGATCGATCCTTCAAAGTTTTTTAAGATATCGGCTTGCTTTCATAGAATGGGATCAATCATTGTTTACGTCTAGAGGCTGAAAATGTCTCCTAGTCATCTGATAATCACAGAGTTCTGCCAGCTGTAACTGTAACGAGCCCTGCTGATCTTGCAGGTTAAATAATGTTATATTGTAATAGTTTGGACTTTTATGGATGCGGCAATACAAGTTTTTACTTTTTATTTGACTTTGTTTAACTTTTTTTGTTTGTCCCAATTCCCCCTAGGGGAGTTGAACCGGTGATCGTTGTATCGCTTGCACGATATACTGCAATACTAATATATAGTATATCATGATTCTAGCAAGCTCCTATTAAGCCCTGCCTCCAGTAGGACAAAATAGGAGTACAAAGATGGCAGACCTGGGGGCCTTCATTAAGCCCCCAGGCTGCCATAACAACCATTGAACCCCGCAATTGTGTCACGGGGGGCGAAGGAACATTGGAGGGGGCCACCCACTATTTCCAATGGCTTAGATGCCGCAGTCACTATTAACCATGGCATCTAAGTGTTTAACCTGTTAGTGACAACCCATAGGTGTTTTTACATCGGTCACTAAATAGCTTTTTTATGATGCAGTAGCCATAGAATGAATGAGCGCCTCAGGGAGCAGTCACAGCTCCCTGGTCTCAGCTACCGAAGGTAGCTGAGGGCTGGGAGCAGATGTGCTTGAGCGGGCGGGATCAATATCAACATCGATCCTATCCGTTTAACCCCTCAGATGCGGTGGTCAATAGCGAGCGCCACATATGAGTGGTTTTAGATGGAGGGGGCTCCCTCCCTTACCCCACCGGCACCCCTGCGATGGGATCAGGGGGTCCCAATGGTTCCTATGGCAGCCTGGGGCCTAACAAAGGCCCCCAGGTCTGCCTCTAGTTAATGCCTGTTAGGCCATGCCAGTGGCAATAATACACTGTAATACAGAAGTATTGCAGTGTATTATAAAAGCGTTCAAATGATCGCAAAATATCCCCTAGTGAAACTAAAAAAATGAAATAATAATCCCAAATTAAAAAAAATTCAAAACCCAAGTTTACAAAATCCTTTATTAAGAAAAAAAGTTAAAAAATTACACAAATTTGTTATCACCCCGTTCGTAACGACCCCAAATATAAAGCTATTACATTATTTAACCCACACGGTGAACACCGTAAAAAAAAGACCAAGAAAAACATTGCTAGAATTGCTGTTTTCTGTTCGTCCTGCCTTCGAAAAAATTTGATAAAAAGTGATCAAAAAGTCTCATGTACTCCAAAATGGTACCAATAAAAACTACAAGTTGTCTCACAAAACCAAAAGCCCCCACACAGCGGCATCGGAAAAAAAGAAAAAAGTTATGGCTCTTAAAATATGGCGATAAAAAAATAATAATTTTGAAAAAAAATTACTGTGTAAAAGTAGTAAAACATAAGAAAACTGAATAAATTTGGTATTGTTGCAATTGTAACGACACGCTGATTAAAGTTATTATATTATTTATACCACACGGTAAACAGCAAAAATTCAGGACCCATAAAAGAGTGGGGAAATTGCTGTTTTTTTTCTATCCCCCTGCTCAACAAAAATTTTATAAAAGTTAATCAATAAATTATATGTACCCTAAAATGGTGCTATTATGCTATAAAAAATAAAAAGTCTCTTCAGCTATACTGCCATGTAACTACAGAGGCTCTGCTCCTTCCCTGACAAGCTGTAAAGAAGGAACCTCCTCATCTATACTGCCATGTTACTGAACAGGCTCTGCTCCTTCCCTGACAAGCTGAAAAAAGGAGTCTCTTCAGCTATACTGCCATGTTACTACAGAGACTCTGCTCCTTCCCTGACAAACTGAAAAAAGGAGTCTCTTCAGCTATACTGCCATGATACTGCAGAGACTCTGCTCCTTCCCTGACAAGCTGAAAAAACGAGTCTCTTCAGCTATACTGCCATGATACTGCAGAGACTCTGCTCCTTCCCTGACAAGCTGAAAAAATGAGTCTCTTCAGCTATACTGCAATGATACTGCAGAGACTCTGCTCCTTCCCTGACAAGCTGAAAAAATGAGTCTCTTCAGCTATACTGCCATGATACTGCAGAGACTCTGCTCCTTCCCTGACAAGCTGAAAAAATGAGTCTCTTCAGCTATACTGCAATGATACTGCAGAGACTCTGCTCCTTTCCTGACAGGCTGAGAAGTAGTCTCCTCATTTATACCGCCATGTTACTGCAGAGGCTCTGCTCCTTCCCTGACAAGCAGGACAAAGAGCTATTTATATTGACTGCTCTGCAGTGAACAGAGGATTACTATGCAGAAACCTGGCTGTGGGGAGAGTGACTGAGCATGTCTGGCTACCAGCACTCAGCTCCTTAGGTGGACATGCACATTCTATACACTTTAAATACCTGGTGGCGTCATACATTGTTATTAAATGTCCTAACTTTTTACTGGATTGTTGTTGTTTTTTTTAACAGTATAGAAATGGCAAACATAGTTAAGTATCAATATGATGTTTAATGGTGTGACAACCTCTTTAAACTCCTTTGACAAAGTCAGAAACTTCTTTCATGCCATAGATTTGAATGGACACTATGTAATGCTTAATTTCTCCTGTGGCGGCACTGCAGGGACAAAGAACACCTATTTCCAGGTTTATCAACAGATTAAAAGTGATCGCTGGAGGTCCCGGCAAGGGGACTCATTGGGATCATTTTATGGTCAAAAGACTTTTCTAACAAGTAAGGCTTCATTCACATCTGCGTCAGGGCTCCGTTCCGACTGAGCTTTCCGTCGGAACGCAGCCCTGACTGACACAAACATAAATTATAGGCTACGGTATTCATTCTGTCAAAACGACGGAGCCCTTGCACAACTGAGAGAAACGGAAACTATTGGCACCATTGAAATTAATGGTGATAGAAACAGAAACATATGGTTTCCGTTTGTGTCAGTCAGGGCTCCGTTCCGACGGAAAGCTCAGGCGGAAAGTCGGAACGGAGCCCTGACGCAGATGTGAACAAAGCCTTAATGGGATTATCCAAAAAGGAGACCCCTATAATTTACGCAATTCCTATCTGAGAAATGAAACTTAAAGCCTTTCAACAATGCAATCTATAAAAATATAACTTTTGTCCTTTCTAAAAGATTGTAAAGTTAGTCTGTTTCCCTTGTTCCTCATGGATATGATCATACAAAAGTTCCTTTATCTAGTTTATGGTATCTGTAAGTACACAGCGGTGCTTAGATAACACAAGGACAGTAGGGCTATAAATTCTATGACTTATAATGGCGAGCACAGAACGTCTCCATGGTAATGATAGGCGTGAGAAGGGAAAACGAGACCAATAATTTCTCCATTAAAGGGATTCTACACTATATGAAAATCCCAACCTGTGGTCTTCCAGCTGTTCCAAAGTTACAACCCCACAAATGCCCTGACAGGGGAGAGTTGCAGTGTATCCCAGACTTTCCGAGTGGACTGTATAGGACTGAAAAACAACCTGGAATAAAAAAAAAAAGGTCTACGGAAACAGCTGCAACTTACTGTGGGTAGAATTGCCTCGACTAGTCCATTCATTGTAATTGGCATTGGCATCAGGGCATGAGCTGGGTTTTAATTGTGGCACATAATGCCGGCATATAAAGGCAATTGGAGGCTAACATTCAAGAAGGAATCAGAAGCAGGCATTCATGGAGGTATCTGTGGCTTATGGAGTTTTTTGTGGCAGACATTTATGGGGGGCATCAGAGACTGCCATTTATGAAAGCATCTGTAGCAAGCATTTATGGGCATGTCTGTGGCAGTTGTTTATAGGAGAATCTATACCAGTGTTTATGGGCACATCTATGGTAGAAATTAATCACAAGCATGTACTTCTGGGGGCATCTACGGCAATAATTTTTTTGGACATCAAAGAAAGACTCTTATGAGGGCAACACTTCTAGGATCACCTGAGACACTCACAAGGTCACACTTGTGGCTGGGGTACACTGGCTTCTGATTTGTTGCCTCGTCATGTGCCAGATGGATTCTAAAGAAATAACTGGAACTATTCAAAGTGCATGACAACCAGTCTTAACTATAGAAGAGAGATTTTGTCTGATTAGGTGCCATACTGTAAGTTTACATTGGTCCCTGCTACAAAAACCAAAATATTAATTTCCTAGAAAGCAATTTTCCCATTCCACATTCTTTACTCTGACTCACATATCTATATAGTCAAAAACCCCATCAATTGTGGACAATAAATAGACCCCAAGGGCTAAAAATGTAAGTGTGAAATGTCTGTTTCTGTTCAAAGACATCTCACATTATCAGATGATGCCAAACTATGTATAATTCTGCATGGAGTAAATTCCATCACGTAGAGGTTTGTTCTACTCAGCTTAAAATATAATATACTGAATATCTCTTCAAATTGTAAACAAAATGGAAATTATAAATTTACTGTGCTATAAGTATCACCTAAATTTAATGCTAATGTTGGCTATTATGCGGACTAATATTGCTCCTATATACAAGACTATAACTACCATAATACTGCCCCCTATATACAAGAATATAACTAGGATAATACTGCCCCCTATATAACAGAATATAACTACTATAATACTGCTCCTATGTACAAGAATATAACTACTATAATACTGCTCCTATATACAAGAATATAACTACTATAATACTGCTCCTATATACAAGAATATAACTACTATAATACTGCCACTATATACAAGAATATAACTACTATAATACTGGTCCTATATACAAGAATATAACTACTATAATACTGCCTCCTATATACAGGAATATAACTACTATAATACTGCCCCCTATATACAAGAATATAACTACTATAATACTGCCCCTATATACAAGAATATAACTACTATAATACTGCTCCTATATACAATAATATAACTACTATAATACTGCTCCTATATACAAGAATATAACTAGGATAATACTGCCCCCTATATACAAGAATATAACTACTATAATACTGCTCCTATGTACAAGAATATAACTACTATAATACTGCCCCCTATATACAAGAATATAACTACTATAATACTGCCCCTATATACAAGAATATAACTACTATAATACTGCTCCTATATACAATAATATAACTACTATAATACTGCTCCTATATACAAGAATATAACTACTATAATACTGCTCCTATATACAATAATATAACTACTATAATACTGCCCCTATATACAAGAATATAACTACAATAATGCTGCCCCCTATATGCAAGAATATAAGTACTATAATACTGCCTCTATATACAAGAATATAACTACTATAATACTGCCCCCTATATACAAGAATATAACTACTATAATACTTCTCGTGTATATACAAGAATATAACTACTATAATACTGCTCCTATAGACAAGAATATAACTACTATAATACTTCTCGTGTATATACAAGAATATAACTACTATAATACTGCCCCTATATACAAGAATATAACTACTATAATACTGCCCACTATATACAAGAATATAACTACTATATTACTACTCCTATATACAAGAATATAACGACTATAATACTGCCCCTATACACAAGAATATAACTACTATAATACTGCCTCCTATATACAGGAATATAACTACTATAATACTGCCCGATATATACAAGAATATAACTACTATAATACTGCCCCTATATACAAGAATATAACTACTATAATACTGCTCCTATATACAATAATATAACTACTATAATACTGCTCCTATATACAAGAATATAACTACTAGAATACTGCTCCTATATACAATAATATAACTACTATAATACTGCCCCTATATACAAGAATATAACTACAATAATGCTGCCCCCTATATACAAGAATATAAGTACTATAATACTGCCTCTATATACAAGAATATAACTACTATAATACTGCCCCCTATATACAAGAATATAACTACTATAATACTGCTCCTATAGACAAGAATATAACTACTATAATACTTCTCGTGTATATACAAGAATATAACTACTATAATACTGCTCCTATAGACAAGAATATAACTACTATAATACTTCTCGTGTATATACAAGAATATAACTATTATAATACTGCCCCTATATACAAGAATATAACTACTATAATACTGCCCACTATATACAAGAATATAACTACTATATTACTACTCCTATATACAAGAATATAACTACTATAATACTGCCCCTATACACAAGAATATAACTACTATAATACTGCCTCCTATATACAAGAATATAACTACTATAATACTGCCCCTATATACAAGAATATAACAACTATAATACTGCTCTTATATACAAGAATATAACTACTATAATACTGCTCATATATACAAGAATATAACTACTATAACACTGCCCCCTATATACAAGAATATAACTACTATAATACTGCTCCTATATACAAGAATATAACTACTATAATACTGCTCCTATATACAAGAATAGAACTACTATAATACTGCTCCTATATACAAGAATAGAACTACTATAATACTGCTCATATATACAAGAATATAACTACTATAACACTGCCCCCTATATACAAGAATATAACTACTACAATACTGCCCACTATATACAAGAATATAACTACTATATTACTACTCCTATATACAAGAATATAACGACTATAATACTGCCCCTATACACAAGAATATAACTACTATAATACTGCCTCCTATATACAAGAATATAACTACTATAATACTGCCACTATATACAAGAATATAACTACTATAATACTGGTCCTATATACAAGAATATAACTACTATAATACTGCCTCCTATATACAGGAATATAACTACTATAATACTGCCCGATATATACAAGAATATAACTACTATAATACTGCCCCTATATACAAGAATATAACTACTATAATACTGCTCCTATATACAATAATATAACTACTATAATACTGCTCCTATATACAAGAATATAACTACTAGAATACTGCTCCTATATACAATAATATAACTACTATAATACTGCCCCTATATACAAGAATATAACTACAATAATGCTGCCCCCTATATACAAGAATATAAGTACTATAATACTGCCTCTATATACAAGAATATAACTACTATAATACTGCCCCCTATATACAAGAATATAACTACTATAATACTGCTCCTATAGACAAGAATATAACTACTATAATACTTCTCGTGTATATACAAGAATATAACTACTATAATACTGCTCCTATAGACAAGAATATAACTACTATAATACTTCTCGTGTATATACAAGAATATAACTATTATAATACTGCCCCTATATACAAGAATATAACTACTATAATACTGCCCACTATATACAAGAATATAACTACTATATTACTACTCCTATATACAAGAATATAACTACTATAATACTGCCCCTATACACAAGAATATAACTACTATAATACTGCCTCCTATATACAAGAATATAACTACTATAATACTGCCCCTATATACAAGAATATAACAACTATAATACTGCTCTTATATACAAGAATATAACTACTATAATACTGCTCATATATACAAGAATATAACTACTATAACACTGCCCCCTATATACAAGAATATAACTACTATAATACTGCTCCTATATACAAGAATATAACTACTATAATACTGCTCCTATATACAAGAATATAACTACTATAATACTGCTCCTATATACAAGAATAGAACTACTATAATACTGCTCATATATACAAGAATATAACTACTATAACACTGCCCCCTATATACAAGAATATAACTACTATAATACTGCCCCTATATACAAGAATATAACTACTATAATACTGCTCCTATATACAATAATATAACTACTATAATACTGCTCCTATATACAAGAATATAACTAGGATAATACTGCCCCCTATATACAAGAATATAACTACTATAATACTGCTCCTATGTACAAGAATATAACTACTATAATACTGCCCCCTATATACAAGAATATAACTACTATAATACTGCCCCTATATACAAGAATATAACTACTATAATACTGCTCCTATATACAATAATATAACTACTATAATACTGCTCCTATATACAAGAATATAACTACTATAATACTGCTCCTATATACAATAATATAACTACTATAATACTGCCCCTATATACAAGAATATAACTACAATAATGCTGCCCCCTATATACAAGAATATAAGTACTATAATACTGCCTCTATATACAAGAATATAACTACTATAATACTGCCCCCTATATACAAGAATATAACTACTATAATACTTCTCGTGTATATACAAGAATATAACTACTATAATACTGCTCCTATAGACAAGAATATAACTACTATAATACTTCTCGTGTATATACAAGAATATAACTACTATAATACTGCACATAAATACAAGAATATAACTACTATAATACTGCCCACTATATACAAGAATATAACTATTATATTACTACTCCTATATACAAGAATATAACTACTATAATACTGCCCCTATACACAAGAATATAACTACTATAATACTGCCTCCTATATACAAGAATATAACTACTATAATACTGCCACTATATACAAGAATATAACTACTATAATACTGGTCCTATATACAAGAATATAACTACTATAATACTGCCTCCTATATACAGGAATATAACTACTATAATACTGCCCCCTATATACAAGAATATAACTACTATAATACTGGCCCTATATACAAGAATATAACTACTATAATACTGTTCCTATATACAATAATATAACTACTATAATACTGCTCCTATATACAAGAATATAACTACTATAATACTGCTCCTATATACAAAATATAACTACTATAATACTGCCCCTATATACAAGAATATAACTACAAAATGCTGCCCCCTATATACAAGAATATAAGTACTATAATACTGCCTCTATATACAAGAATATAACTACTATAATACTGCCCCCTATATACAAGAATATAACTGCTATAATACTTCTCGTGTATATACAAGAATATAACTACTATAATACTGCCCCTATATACAAGAATATAACTACTATAATACTGCCCACTATATACAAGAATATAACTACTATAATACTGCCTCCTATATACAAGAATATAACTACTATAATACTGCCCCTATATACAAGAATATAACAACTATAATACTGCTCTTATATACAAGAATATAACTACTATAATACTGCTCATATATACAAGAATATAACTACTATAACACTGCCCCCTATATACAAGAATATAACTACTATAATACTGCTCCTATATACAAGAATATAACTACTATAATACTGCTCCTATATACAAGAATATAACTACTATAATACTGCTCCTATATACAAGAATAGAACTACTATAATACTGCTCATATATACAAGAATATAACTACTATAACACTGCCCCCTATATACAAGAATATAACTACTATAATACTGCCCACTATTTAAAAGAATATAACTACTATAATACTGCTCCTATATACAAAAATATAACTACTATAATACTGCTCCTATATACAAGAATATAACTACTATAATACTGCCCCTATATACAAGAATATAACTACTATAATACTCCTCCTATATAAAAAAATATAACTACTATAATACTGCCCCATATATACAAGAATATAACTACTATAATACTGCCCACTATATAAAATATTATAACTACTATAATACTGCTCCCTATATACAAGAATGTAACTACTATAATACTGCTCCTATATACAAAAATATAACTACTATAATACTGCTCCTATATGCAAGAATATAACTACTATAATACTGCCCCTATATACAAGAATATAACTACTATAATACTGCTCTTATATACAAGAATATAACTACTATAATACTGCTCATATATACAAGAATATAACTACTATAACACTGCCCCCTATATACAAGAATATAACTACTATAATACTGCTCCTATATACAAGAATATAACTACTATAATACTGCTCCTATATACAAGAATATAACTACTATAATACTGCTCCTATATACAAGAATAGAACTACTATAATACTGCTCATATATACAAGAATATAACTACTATAACACTGCCCCCTATATACAAGAATATAACTACTATAATACTGCCCACTATTTAAAAGAATATAACTAGTATAATTACTGCTCCTATATACAAAAATATAACTACTATAATACTGCTCCTATATACAAGAATATAACTACTATAATATTGCCCCTATATACACGAATATAACTACTATAATACTCCTCCTATATAAAAGAATATAACTACTATAATACTGCCCCATATATACAAGAATATAACTACTATAATACTGCCCACTATATAAAATAATATAACTACTATAATACTGCTCCCTATATACAAGAATGTAACTACTATAATACTGCTCCTATATACAAGAATATAACTACTATAATACTGCTCCTATATGCAAGAATATAACTACTATAATACTGCCCCTATATACAAGAATATAACTACTATAATACTGCCTCCTATATACAAGAATATAACTACCATAATACTGCTCCTATATACAAGAATATAACTGCTATAATACTGCTCCTATAGACAAGAATATAACTACTATAATACTGCTCCTATATACAAGAATATAAACTACTATAATACTGCTCCTATATACAAGAATATAACTACTATAATACTGCTCCTATATACAAGAATATAACTACTATAATACTGCTCCTATATACAAGAATATAACTACTATAATACTGCCCCCTATATACAAGAATATAACTACTATAATACTGCTCCTATATACAAGAATATAACTACTATAATACAGCTCCTATATACAAGACTATAACTACTATAATACTGCCCCCTATATACAAGAATATAACTACTATAATACTGCCCCTATATACAAGAATATAACTACTATAATACTGCTCCCTATATACAAGAATATAACTACTATAATACTGACCCCTATATACAAGAATATAACTACTATAATACTGCTCCTATATACAATAATATAACTACTATAATACTGCCACCTATATACAAGAATATAACTAATATAATACTGCCCCCTATATACAAGAATATAACTACTATAATACTGCTCCTATATACAAGAATATAACTACTATAATACTGCCCATATATACAAGAATATAACTACTATAATACTGCCCATATATACAAGAATATAACTACTATATTACTGCTCCCTATATACAAGAATATATCTACTTTAATACTGCTCCTATATACAAGAATATAACTACTATATTACTGCTCCTATACACAAGAATATAACTACTATAATACTGCCCCCTATATACAAGAATATAACTACTATAATACTGCTCCTATATACAAGAATATAACTACTATAATACTACCCCAATATACAAGAATATAACTACTATAATACTGCCCCCTATATACAAGAATATAACTACTATAATACTGCCCCCTATATACAAGAATATAACTACTATAAGGCTGTGTTCACACGTGGGGGAATTTCACTTGAATTCCGCTGCGGACACTCCGCAGCGTTAATCCGCAGTGGAGCCGTTTCTCCATTGACTTCCACTTAAATTTAGAAGTGTTCGTTTAGACGATGCGTAAAATTCCGCTGCGGAGCATAGGCTGCGGAGCGGAATTTGGTGTCCGCAGCATGCTCTGTCTGTTGCGGAGCAGTGGCGGACTGGTTGCGGACTCATGGCGGAATTTCTCCATTGACTTCAATGGAGATTCTAATTTCCGCAATGAAGTCCGCAGCTGTCATGCACATGTTATGTGTGCTGTGGATGCGTCTTGCTTTTTTGACATGACATTTCTTCATTCTGGCTGGACCTATGTATTTCTAGGTCTACAGCCAGACTGAGGAAGTCAATGGGGCTCCCGTAATTACGGGAGCGTTGCTAGGAGACGTCAGTAAATAGTCACTGTCCAGGGTGCTGAAAGAGTTAAGCGATCGGCAGTAGCTGTTTCTGCACCCGGGACAGTGACTACCGATCCCAATATACAGCAACCTGTAAAAAAATAGAAGTTCATACTTACCGAGAACTCCCTGCTTCTGTCTCCAGTCCGGCCTCCCAGGATGACGTTTCAGTCTATGTGACGGCTGCAGCCAATCACAGGCCAAGCACAGGCTGCAGCGGTCACATGGACTGCCGCGTCATCCAGGGAGGTAGGGCTCGTTTACTTTCACTAGGGAAAGTGCTGTCCCTTCTCTCTATCCTGCACTGATAGAGAGAAGGGAAGCACTTTTTCCGCAGTTCGCAGCAGCCAGTCCGCATCAATTTACTGCACATTTTGGGCAGATCCGCAGCCGTAATCCGCAACCCGGATTAGGTGCGGCATTGATGCGGACAGTTGCGGAGGAAATCCGCCACGTGGGGGCATGCCCTAATACTGCCCCTATATACAAGGATATAACTACTATAATACGGCCCCCTATATACAAGAATATAACTACTATAATACTGCCCCCTATATACAAGAATATAACTACTATAATACTGCTCCCTTTATACAAGAATATATCTACTATAATACTGCTCCTATATACAAGAATATAACTACTATAATACTACTCCTATATACAAGAATATAACTACTATAATACTGCCTCCTATATGCAAGAATATAACTACTATAATACTGCCCCCTATATACAAGAATATAACTACTATAATACTGCCCCCTATATACAAGAATATAACTACTATAATACTGCCCCTATATACAAGAATATAACTACTATAATACTGCTCCTATATACAAGAATATAACTACTATAATACTGCCCCTATATACAAGAATATAACTACTATAATACTGCTCCTATATACAAGAATATAACTACTATAATACTGCTGCCTATATACAAGAATATAACTACTATAATACTGGTCTCCAAATACAAGAATATAACTACTATAATACTGCCCCTATATACAAGAATATAACTACTATAATACTGCCCCCTATATACAAGAATATAACTACTATAATACTGCCCCTATATACAAGAATATAACTACTATAATACTGCCCCTATATACAAGAATATAACTACTATAATACAGCTCCCTATATACAAGAATATAACTACTATAATACTGCTCCTATATACAAGAATATAACTACTATAATATGCCCCCTATATACAAGAATATAACTACTATAATACTGCCTCCTATATACAAGAATATAACTACTATAATACTACCCCTATATACAAGAATATAACTACTATAATACTGCCCCTATATACAAGAATATAACTACTATAATACTGCTCCCTATATAGAAGAATATAACTACTATAATACTGCTCCTATATACAAGAATATAACTACTATAATACTGCCCTCTATACACAAGAATATAACTACTATAATACTGCTCCTATATACAAGAATATAACTACTATAATACTACCCCTATATACAAGAATATAACTACTATAATACTGCCCCCTATATACAAGAATATAACTACTATAATACTGCTCCTATATACAAGAATATAACTACTATAATATGCCCCCTATATACAAGAATATAACTACTATAATACTGCCTCCCGCAAAGAAGTAATCGCGTCGCTTGAGTAGTTGAAAGGCGGTGAATGGCCGGGCACAGAACGTACCCAGCCATTTATCGCCTACAGTGCAGAAGCGGGTGGTGGATTTAGAGCGGCCGTCGTCATGGGCGGTGCGGTCCTGGCGCCCCCCCTACCTTCCCTCTTAGTTGCGCTTGGGGCACAGGCCCCGCCTGCCCTCCTAGCTATGTCCCTGCACATGTGTAATCGCTGGCGCCCCCAACGATGGGAATTACGGACCGAAATTCCCCTGAAGTAGCCTGCGCTCCATAAAAATAAATGAAGGAACTCTCATTCAGGCGAATCTCGGTCCCCTGTTCTCATCGCTGGGGGTCTGACCACTGTATGATGTATCCCCTATACAGTAGATGGGGGATACATGTTATTGTGGGACAACCCCTATAACTAGCACTTCTAAAATCATAAAATTTATTTTATGATTTTAGAAACACTAGTGTTCCCAGGCACTAAATTGCTTTTACTTCATACCTCACCACTGTGTATACTTTGCTCTGCTTGGTGCCGTGGTTCTCAACACCCTGCTCCATCGCTCCACTCAGAACGCTGTTACGCCAAGCTTCATAGTGACGTGGTGCCGCTGTCCGCAGGCAGCTCACGGGACTCGCGGGGGGCGTGGTTGGCTGGTGACAGGAAGCACAGAGGAACATTTTTCAGATGCCCCTGGACAGCGGTAAGAAAACTGGACTGTCCCTCCGGCGGTTAGCACCTATGTCAGTAGCAGCAGCTGTCCCAGCGGCGCCACCCCCCCGTTCCTACATTTTATTTGCGCCCGTGGCACATGCCCCGCCTGCCCCCCTAGCTACGCCCATGTATCATGTGTGAGAGGTTGTCACAGCCCCGCCCCCTGTTACTGACATCACATATATATATAATATAATTACATGTGATCAGACATGAGATCCACACATCTTATATACAGTAACAGCTATTCATCTATTACTACTGACAACCAGCCTGTATATCATGTGTGAGAGGTTGTCACAGCGCCGCCCCCTGTTACTGACATCACTGATATATAATATAATTACACTGTGATCAGACATGAGATCCACACATCTTATATACAGTAACAGCTATTCATCTATTACTACTGACAACCAGCCTGTATATCATGTGTGAGAGGTTGTCACAGCGCCGCCCCCTGTTACTGACATCACTGATATATAATATAATTACACTGTGATCAGACATGAGATCCACACATCTTATATACAGTAACAGCTATTCATCTATTACTACTGACAACCAGCCTGTATATCATGTGTGAGAGGTTGTCACAGCCCCGCCCCCTGTTACTGACATCACTGATATATAATATAATTACACTGTGATCAGACATGAGATCCACACATCTTATATACAGTAACAGCTATTCATCTATTACTACTGACAACCAGCCTGTATATCATGTGTGAGAGGTTGTCACAGCCCCGCCCCGTTACTGACATCACTGATATATAATATAATTACATTGTGATCAGACATGAGATCCACACATCTTATATACAGTAACAGCTATTCATCTATTACTACTGACAACCAGCCTGTATATCATGTGTGAGAGGTTGTCACAGCCCCGCCCCTGTTACTGACATCACTGATATATAATATAATTACATTGTGATCAGACATGAGATCCACACATCTTATATACAGTAACAGCTATTCATCTATTACTACTGACAACCAGCCTGTATATCATGTGTGAGAGGTTGTCACAGCCCCGCCCCCTGTTACTGACATCACTGATATATAATATAATTACATGTGATCAGACATGAGATCCACACATCTTATATACAGTAGCAGCTATTCATCTATTACTACTGACAACCAGCCTTTATATCATGTGTGAGAGGTTGTCACAGCCCCGCCCCCTGTTACTGACATCACTGATATATAATATAATTACACTGTGATCAGACATGAGATCCACACATCTTATATACAGTAACAGCTATTCATCTATTACTACTGACAACCAGCCTGTATACCATGTGTGAGAGGTTGTCACAGCCCCGCCCCCTGTTACTGACATCACTGATATATAATATAATTACATGTGATCAGACATGAGATCCACACATCTTATATACAGTCACAGCTATTCATCTATTACTACTGACAACCAGCCTGTATACCATGTGTGAGAGGTTGTCACAGCCCCGCCCCCTGTTACTGACATCACTGATATATAATATAATTACATGTGATCAGACATGAGACCCACACATCTTATATACAGTGACAGCTATTCCATCTATTACTACTGACAACCAGCCTGTATATCATGTGTGAGAGGTTGTCACAGCCCCGCCCCCTGTTACTGACATCACTGATATATAATATAATTACACTGTGATCAGACATGAGATCCGCACATCTTATATACAGTAACAGCTATTCATCTATTACTACTGACAACCAGCCTGTATATCATGTGTGAGAGGTTGTCACAGCTCCGCCCCCTGTTACTGACATCACGGATATATAATATAATTACATTGTGATCAGACATGAGATCCACACATCTTATATACAGTCACAGCTATTCATCTATTACTACTGACAACCAGCCTGTATATCATGTGTGAGAGGTTGTCACAGCCCCGCCCCCTGTTACTGACATCACTGATATATAATATAATTACACTGTGATCAGACATGAGATCCACACATCTTATATACAGTAACAGCTATTCATCTATTACTACTGACAACCAGCCTGTATATCATGTGTGAGAGGTTGTCACAGCCCCGCCCCCTGTTACTGACATCACTGATATATAATATAATTACACTGTGATCAGACATGAGATCCACACATCTTATATACAGTAACAGCTATTCATCTATTACTACTGACAACCAGCCTGTATATCATGTGTGAGAGGTTGTCACAGCCCCGCCCCCTGTTATTGACATCACTCATATATAATATAATACTTTGTGTCTGGTCTGCAGCACATTTACAGGTCGTGTCACTTTCTATCTCCTTACATTGAGTTATTATTTGTTTTTTGCCACCTACACCCGCATCCCTTCATGTAACGGCTTTTTCCCAGGACACACTTAGTTTTGGGGTCTTTTCTGGTAAACATTGCATAAGACATGCGGGGGTCCGGCTGTTCACACGCTCTGGGCGCACCAGCCAGGGATAGGTCATTGTGCAGATATTTTATATTTATTAATCATTAAGAACCGGGAGACACAGAGAACACAGGCGGCCATTGTACGAGGCACAAACAGGATACAGACATTCACCTGCACAGGTGGGAAGAGCCGCCTCATAATGATTAACAGGATGTCTCATATCCTGTGCCTTGTCTGGTCAGAGAGAAGCGTTACAATGGCCATGTCCAGCGCAGGATCTTCACTCCAAATACCCTGGCCCCATATGGTCCGTATAGCCTCATCTTCACATATCCCCACCCTCGTCATCAATAATTAATTAGTGTATTGCTCACGTTGAATGGCCATTTACGATACAGTGACGTTCTATATCTTGGGTCTGGTGCGCGAGGCTTTTCTTATAATAGTAGTGACTATGTTTCTCCAGACTGGAACCGGTGGATAGAAACTCCTAATCATTTACTATTTATCAGGGTTCAGTGGAGTACCGCATTTACGTGAAGCACGGGAGTCCGGAGCCAACAAGGCAAAATCCCAGACGCCAAAAATAATTTTGACAAATACTCTTATATTAATCAAGAAAACATTCATGGAGGGCACGAGTGGAACCTGAGATACCCATGGAGTTTGTGTTCATCAGTAAGAATAGGCGTCGAAGTGTAAGACCACCATCACCCTAAAAATGGTGACCAAGGATGATAATCCAGGACGGAGAACAGAAGCTCTAACTTGTCATGATCATCAGCGAAACATCAGGTCAAACAAGGTCATGGAACCGGAAGGGAAAGGGTGAACACGGAGATCAACAGGAGGAACATCCACGAGGTCCGCAAGAACCTTCAAGAAGAACCAAAGATAAAAGCGATCAGCAAGATCAGATGAACCTGGGATTATAGGGGCCCCACTTTGGGCAACCCCTTTCCACATCTACTATCAGGGCATATGAATTTAAAATGTGGGGAAACGTCTATAATTCAGAACGAAGAACAGATGCAAGGAGCTACTCCTGTCCTGACAGACCCTCTGTGTACTCTACGGACCCCATGGAATGGGCAGTAGGTGCCATGTAGCACCGCTCTTGGTGAGAGCAGAGAATTGTGCATGGTTCTAGCAGTGGGACCCCATGATTACTGTGGGAACTCTTTCTATATAATGGGTTTTCTAAACAAGATAAGCCCTTCAAGCAACATGTTGGAGGAAACCTCCACAAGGGGAACACAGGAGCAGGAGGGCACCTAACCCCTAGCCCTGGCAAGTCATAGATGGACTTGATGATGTCATCACATCAATGGTAATGGACTGTGACTGTGTGTAGGCACAAGAAGACCCCAGGTGATCAGGGGACACCACAAGAGTCCAGCCGGGCCATCGCCCAAAGGATAACATGACATTAGATAATAAATGGGGGATCTGGAAATAGTCGATTATAAAATATTATTTAAGGATCAAAGTGTTGACGTCATAATCCTGTAATGAAGGAATCACCTGACTGTACGTGGACGTCTACATGGATGTGACTGGGACCTGGAGACCCATGAGGCAGCTTCCCATAATAACGAGGCCAATGCCCTGCACTATGGAGTCCTGGGCTGCTCCTACTATATAGGGATTTCTATGCCCCACAACCCTGTCCATGGAGCTGAACATATTAACACCACATCAGACAGGGGCTCCGGCCAGGACATGATGGTAGAGCCGTGGTCTTCAGCCTATGGCTTATCAGATGTGGTAGAAGAAGGTCGTCTTGATCCACTACTATCCCTATAATGTAGATAGGAGAATCCTCATCATCCACACATCTTTTGTTTCACTCATTAGATCCACAATGTGATTGATATGGAAGAAACAAACAATGAATAACCCGACATGGAGACATCTCAATGATGAGTGGCAGAGTACAGGACCCTGGGGAGTCATAATGGGGTCCAGTAAAAGTCTGTGGGGGCAGATCCTACAACTTGGTATGTGTACATATACATGTGGCACCAGATTCTGCTCCCCTGCGCTACAGATCATCAGGATTAATCCCTCTCTGGTTATATTTTGCCCCCAGGTTTCATAAATTAACCAAGAAATATCGGGACGTAGCATCTGGGCAAAATCATGAACCCGGAGTCTCCATTGTGGCTTTCCAGCTCTAATGAAACTATAACTCTCAGCATGCTCTAAACCATCTACATATATCTTGTGACTTAGAGGCCTCTGGGTCCCATAGTGGCTGCTATAATTACACCCGTATATTATATAGTGGCTGCTATAATTACACCCATATATTATATAGTGACTGCTATAATTACACCCGTATATTATATAGTGGCTGCTATATTTACACCCGTATATTATATAGTGGCTGCTATAATTACACCCATATATTATATAGTGACTGCTTTAATTACACCCGTATATTATATAGTCACTGCTATAATTACACCCCTATATTATATAGTGGCTGCTATAATTACACCCATATATTATATAGTGACTGCTATAATTACACCCGTATATTATAAAGTGGCTGCTATAATTACACCCCTATATTATATAGTGGCTGCTATAAGTACACCCCTATATTATATAGTGGCTGCTATAATTACACCCCTATATTATATAGTGGCTGTTATAATTACATCCCTATATTATATTGTGGCTGCTATAATTACACCCGTATATTATATAGGGACTGCTATAATTACACCCATATACTATATAGTGGCTGCTATAATTACACCCCTATATTATATAGTGGCTGCTATAATTACACCCATATACTATATAGTGGCTGCTATAATTACACCCGTATATTATATAGTGGCTGCTATAATTACACCCCTATATTATATAGTGGCTGCTATAATTACACCCCTCTATTATATAGTGGCTGCTATAATTACACCCATATATTATATAGTGACTGCTATAATTACACCCCTCTATTATATAGTGGCTGCTATAATTACACCCGTATATTATATAGTGACTGCTATAATTACACCCCAATATTATATAGTGGCTGCTATAATTACACCCGTATATTATATAGTGGCTGCTATAATTACACCCATATATTATATAGTGACTGCTATAATTACACCCCTCTATTATATAGTGGCTGCTATAATTACACCCGTATATTATATAGTGACTTCTATAATTACACCTGTATATTATATAGTGACTGCTATAATTACACCCATATATTATATAGTGACTGCTATAATTACACCCGTATATTATATAGTGACTGCTATAATTACACCCATATATTATATAGTGACTGCTTTAATTACACCCGTATATTATATAGTGGCTGCTATAACTACACCCATATATTATATAGTGACTGCTATAATTACACCCGTATATTATATAGTGACTGCTATAATTACACCCATATATTATATAGTGACTGCTATAATTACACCCGTATATTATATAGTGGCTGCTATAATTACACCCCTATATTATATAGTGGCTGCTATAATTACATCCCTATATTATATTGTGGCTGCTATAATTACACCCGTATATTATATAGGGACTGCTATAATTACACCCATATACTATATAGTGGCTGCTATAATTACACCCCTATATTATATAGTGACTGCTATAATTACACCCGTATACTATATAGTGTCTGCTATAATTACACCCCTATATTATATAGTGGCTGTTATAATTACACCCATATATTATATAGTGGCTGCTATAATTACACCCATATATTATATAGTGGCTGCTATAATTACACCCGTATATTATATAGTGACTGCTATAATTACACCCGTATACTATATAGTGGCTGCTATAATTACACCTATATATTATATAGTGGCTGCTATAATTACACCCGTATATTATATAGTGACTGCTATAATTACACCCGTATACTATATAGTGGCTGCTATAATTACATCTATATATTATATAGTGGCTGCTATAATTACACCCGTATATTATATAGTGACTGCTATAATTACACCTGTATATTATATAGTGACTGCTATAATAACACCCGTATATTATATAGTGGCTGCTATAATTCCACCCATATATTATATAGTGGCTGCTATAATTACACTCATATATTATATAGTCACTGATATAATTACACCCCTATATTATATAGTATCCGCTATAATTACACCCATATAGTATATAGTGACTGCTATAATTACACCCATATATTATATAGGCACTGCTATAATTACACCCCTATATTATATAGTATCAGCTATAATTACACCCATATATTATATAGTGACTGCTATAATTACACCCGTAAATTATATAGTGGCTGCTATAATTACACTCATATTATATAGTCACTGCTATAATTACACCCCTATATTATATAGTATCAGATATAATTAAACCCATATATTATATAGTGACTGCTATAATTACACCCATATATTATATAGTCACTGCTATAATTACACCCTTATATTATATAGCCACTGCTATAATTACACCCATATATTATACAGTGACTGCTATCATTACACCCATATATTATATAGTGACTACTATGATTACACCCATATATTATATAGTTTCTGCTATAATTACACCCGTATATTATATTGTGACTGCTATAATTAAACCCGTATACGATATAGTGGCTGCTATAATTACACCCGTATATTATATAGTGGCTGCTAAAATTACACCCATATATTATATAGTGGCTGCTATAATTACACCCGTATATTATATAGTGACTGCTTTAATTACACCCGTATATTATATAGTGGCTGCTATAATTACACCCATATATTATATAGTGACTGCTATAATTACACCCATATATTATATAGTGACTGCTATAATTACACACATATATTATATAGTGACTGCTTTAATTACACCCATATATTATATAGTGACTGCTATAATTACACCCGTATATTATATAGTGACTGCTATAATTACACCCGTATATTATATACTGACTGCTATAATTACACCCGTATACTATATAGTGGCTGCTATAATTACACCCCTATAATATATAGTGGCTGCTATAATTA
Organism: Rhinoderma darwinii; assembly: GCF_050947455.1. Taxonomy (NCBI): domain Eukaryota; kingdom Metazoa; phylum Chordata; class Amphibia; order Anura; family Rhinodermatidae; genus Rhinoderma; species Rhinoderma darwinii. The sequence goes on from NW_027463828.1 coordinate 26,928, forward strand.
CACCCCTATATTATATAGTGGCTGCTATAATTACACCCATATATTATATAGTGGCTGCTATAATTACACCCGTATATTATATAGTGACTGCTATAATTACACCCATATATTATATAATGACTGCTATAATTACACCCGTATACTATATAGTGGCTGCTATAATGACACCTGTATATTATATAGTGACTGCTATAATTACACCCGTATATTATATAGTGGCTGCTATAATTCCACCCATATATTATATAGTGGCTGCTATAATTACACTCATATATTATATAGTCACTGATATAATTACACCCCTATATTATATAGTATCAGCTATAATTACACCCATATATTATATAGTGACTGCTATAATTACACCCATATATTATATAGGCACTGCTATAATTACACCCCTATATTATATAGTATCAGCTATAATTACACCCATATATTATATAGTGACTGCTATAATTACACCCGTAAATTATATAGTGGCTGCTATAATTACACTCATATATTATATAGTCACTGCTATAATTACACCCCTATATTATATAGTATCAGCTATAATTAAACCCATATATTATATAGTGACTGCTATAATTACACCCATATATTATATAGTCACTGCTATAATTACACCCGTATATTATATAGTGACTGCTATAATTACACCCATATATTATATAGTGGCTGCTATAATTACATCCGTATATTATATAGTGACTGCTATAATTACACCCATATATTATATAGTGACTACTATGATTACACCCATATATTATATAGTTTCTGCTATAATTACACCCATATATTATATAGTGACTGCCATAATTACACCCATATATTATATAGTGACTGCCATAATTACACCCATATATTATATAGTGACTGCTATAATTACACCCGTATACGATATAGTGGCTGCTATAATTACACCCATATATTATATAGTGGCTGCTATAATTACACCCATATATTATATAGTGGCTGCTATAATTACACCCGTATATTATATAGTGGCTGCTATAATTACACCCCTGTATTATATAGTGGCTGCTATAATTACACCCATATATTATATAGTGACTGCTTTAATTACACCCGTATATTATATAGTGGCTGCTATAATTACACCCATATATTATATAGTGACTGCTATAATTACACCCGTATATTATATAGTGGCTGCTATAATTACACCCCTCTATTATATAGTGGCTGCTATAATTACACCCATATATTATATAGTGACTGCTATAATTACACCCATATATTATATAATGGCTGCTATAATTACACCCGTATATTATATAGTGACTGCTATAATTACACCCATATATTATATAGTGACTGCTTTAATTACACCCATATATTATATAGTGACTGCTATAATTACACCCGTATATTATATAGTGCCTTCTATAATTACACCCGTATATTATATAGTGACTGCTATAATTACACCCCTATATTATATAGTGGCTGCTATAATTACACCCATATATTATATAGTGACTGCTATAATTACACCCCTATATTATATAGTGACTGCTATAATTACACCCGTATATTATAAAGTGGCTGCTATAATTACACCCCTATATTATATAGTGGCTGCTACAAGTACACCCCTATATTATATAGTGGCTGCTATAATTACACCCCTATATTATATAGTATCAGCTATAATCACACCCATATATTATATAGTGACTGCTATAATTACACCCGTATATATTATATAGTGGCTGCTATAATTACACCCCTATATTATACCGTGACTGCTATAATTACACCCATATATTATATAGTATCAGCTATAATTAAACCCATATATTATATAGTGACTGCTATAATTACACCCCTATATTATATAGTATCAGCTATAATTAAACCCATATATTATATAGTGGCTGCTATAATTACACCCGTATATTATATAGTGACTTCTATAATTACACCCATATATTATATACTCACTGCTATAATTACACCCCTATATTATATAGTCACTGCTATAATTACACCCCTATATTATATAGTCACTGCTATAATTACACCCGTATACGATATAGTGGCTGCTATAATTACACCCGTATATTATATAGTGGCTGCTATAATTACACCCCTATATTATATAGTGGCTGCTATAATTTCACCCGTATATTATATAGTCACTGCTATATTTACAGCCCTATATTATATAGTGGCTGCTATAATTACACCCATATATTATATAGTGACTGCTATAATTACACTCATATATTATATAGTGCATTCTATAATTACACCCGTATATTATATAGGGACTGCTATAATTACACCCGTATATTATATAGTATCAGCTATAATTACACCCATATATTATATAGTGACTGCTATAATTACACCCGTATATTATATAGTGGCTGCTATAATTACACTCATATATTATATAGTCGCTGCTATAATTACACCCCTATATTATATAGTATCAGCTATAATTAAACCCATATATTATATAGTGACTGCTATAATTACACCCATATATTATATAGTCACTGCTATAATTACACCCCTTTATTATATAGTGACTGCTATAATTACACCCATATATTATATATTGACTACTATGATTACACCCATATATTATATAGTTTCTGCTATAATTACACCCGTATATTATATAGTAATTTCTATAATTACACCCCTCTATTATATAGTGGCTGCTATAATTACACCCATATATTATATAGTGACTGCTATAATTACACCTGTATATTATATAGTGGCTGCTGTAATTACACCCGTATATCAAATAGTGACTACTATAATTACAGCCATATATTATATAGTGACTGCTATAATTACACCCATATATTATATAGTGACTGCTATAATTACACCTGTATATTATATAGTGGCTGCTGTAATTACACCCGTATATTATATAGTGGCTTCTATAAGTACAGCCCTATATTATATAGTGACTGCTATAATTACACCCGTATATTATATAGTGGCTGCTATAATTACACCCATAATATTATATATCCAAGAAAAAGAGACTGGAAGCAGCACTCAGCAAAAAAATGTGAATTTATTCACCCAACACAGCAACGTTTCACTTCCTCCATGGAAGCATTTTCAAGCAATGAATGAAAACCACACATTGACATATATAGACAGAGCCACAGCCCAATTAACAGGTGTAATGAATCGTAGTAGTTATACAATGTATCAAAAAATACGATATATTATAAAAGTGTAGCAAAAAGTATAGTGCAGAAACATATGAGTCAATCACTGACATTTAGATGTAGTCACCACCCGAGGGGGATGATCAGGTCTCTACCATATAGCCAACTATTGAGGGTTAAACGGATAGTTGATGACCCTACATGCCTGGACCACAAACTGGACATGATGGTGGGTAAATTTCTGGACAGAGGTTACCCGGATAGACTTTTAAAAAAACATATCCAGAGAGTACAACAAACTGATAGGATCCAATTGAGACAGGATAGTAGGAGGGATCGACAGACTGCTGTCAGATTCCCTATGACCTCTACATTCAGTATCTATAGTTCTAATGTTGCAGGCATCATTAGGAGACATTGGAGGATTTTGTCCAATTACTATGATGGAGTGGTAGAATTTCAGTCACCCCCCCTCTTCTCATATAGAAGACCTCGGAACTTGAGGGATAAACTTGTGAAGACAGATGTCTGTGCAGTTAACAGTCGGGCTAGAGGTGGACTACATGATGTGACACGCCATGGGTGTTTCCCTTGTCTGTCGTGTGACAGTTGCGCTATCATGTTAAAGGGTAGTTCTTTCATACATCCCACCACTGGTAGAGCGTACAGAATCACTTCACACTACACATGTCGAAGTGATTTTGTCATTTACATTTTACAATGCCCGTGTAATCTGATTTATGTGGGTGAAACTACAACTGAATGCAGGTTGCGACTGAATAACCATAAATCTAGCATTCGGACGAAGAAAGTTGAACTTCCTGTACCTAGACACTTCGTAGAGTTGGGACATAGCGTGCAACAGCTTAGATTCTGTATTATTGATAGGGTTCCCCCCCTTAAACGTGGGGGCAATAGGGAACTGGTCCTCAAACAACGGGAGGTTCAATGGATTCATAAACTTAACTCCCTTCATCCCAATGGTCTTAACATGGATTATCCTTTGAATGTATTCAAACGCTGATTGTATGTGTACAGTTAGAACTTTTGGATGTGGTTAACCTTTTGGATGTCTGTCCTTCTCTTTTTAGGGCATTTGTTTGATGTACCTTTGTGGACCCTGGGGTTCTCTTGCCTGATGGTACCATTCATTATTTAGTTGTTACTCTGAATATTTTTATATTTTTGATGTATGGAATAGGAGTAATTATATTATAAATTGATTTTAATGTGTTTACTAATTTGATTCTCTTTTGTCTTGTAGATTGAAGACTTTGAGATGTTGAGATTAACACTGAAGGACACTTACCAACTGGTATTAGGAAGGCTACTTTTATATGTTTTGTACTTTATTCTGCCTACGAGAATGTTCAAGAGTTTCAAGAAAGGTCTCTACTGTGTAGAAGATGCTACAGCGCTGACCTGCACGGATGATATATATTGTGTACCAGAATTAATAGGGGGGTAGTTGATAGGGGAATAAGCTCTTTTTTTCTCATAACTTGAAACACGAAGTAACCTAAAATGTATCCGGGATGAGGATCTGACATATTTGCATGTCGAGATTCTTCATATGACGGTATTCCCTTGATTGATTCATTTGGGGGATACCTTGTCTTTTGGGTTTTAATAAAACTTCATTGTGATGTTATTTACTATCTTTATCTACCTACATTCTTACCACATATTTTGTGAATACTGATGTGATATATATCTCTCCGTGCAGGGTTCTTTTTCAGCCATTGCTGCGCATACATCCCGAGAATGGTATCGCATTACTGGCAAGTTTTCCAGTTTTCACTATGGCGTGGCTAAAGCGTTTTATCGCATTGCGCCTGCGCGGGACTGCGGCCCCTCTATGATGTTGTAATCAGACTGCGATGTACAGGGTCATAGTGCTTTGTTTTGCACGTGTTGGCAGCAGCCAATAGACGGTGTGAGTTGGGGCATGCGCAATATGGCGATTATGGCGCCGGAATTCTTTTTCTTTTTTCACTGACTTCTCGTGGACAGATGGTCCTTGTTTACCTAGATTGGTGAGTGCCAGCTTCTGTGTATCATACTGTGATTGTTGATTAATCTGTAATTAATATGTTTTCACTATTATATGCACATACATGTCACTTAATACAGTTGTGATTATCTACATCTAAATGTCAGTGATTGACTCATATGTTTCTGCACTATACTTTTTGCTACACTTTTATAATATATCGTATTTTTTGATACATTGTATAACTACTACGATTCATTACACCTGTTAATTGGGCTGTGGCTCTGTCTATATATGTCAATGTGTGGTTTTCATTCATTGCTTGAAAATGCTTCCATGGAGGAAGTGAAACGTTGCTGTGTTGGGTGAATAAATTCACATTTTTTTGCTGAGTGCTGCTTCCAGTCTCTTTTTCTTGGATATATGCATGAGGAGCTCGTCACTCCTTGATATTTTGAAGCTAGCACCAACCGTTTCTGGCTATTGACACAGTGCTGCTCCTATGTTTGGATCTTCTACATAATATTATATAGTGACTGCTATAATTACACCCATATATTATATAATGGCTGCTATAATTACACCCGTATATTATATAGTGGCTGCTATAATTACACCCATATATTATATAGTGACTGCTATAATTACACCCGTATATTATATAGTGGCTGCTATAATTACATCCGTATATTATATAGTGACTGCTATAATTACACCCGTATATTATATAGTGGCTGCTATAATTACACCCGTATATTATATAGTGACTGCTATAATTACACCCGTATATTATATAGTGGCTGCTATAATTACACCCATAATATTATATAGTGACTGCTATAATTACACCCATATATTATATAATGGCTGCTATAATTACACCCGTATATTATATAGTGGCTGCTATAATTACACCCATATATTATATAGTGACTGCTATAATTACACCCGTATATTATATAGTGGCTGCTATAATTACATCCGTATATTATATAGTGACTGCTATAATTACACCCATATATTATATAGTGACTGCTATAATTACACCCGTATATTATATAGTGACTGCTATAATTACACCCGTATATTATATAGTGGCTGCTATAATTACACCCATAATATTATATAGTGACTGCTATAATTACACCCGTATATTATATAGTCTCTGCTATAATTACACCCATATATTATATCGTGGCTGCTATAATTACACCCATATATTATATAGTGGCTGCTATAATTACATCCGTATATTATATAGTGACTGCTATAATTACACCCATATATTATATAGTGACTGCTATAATTACACCCGTATATTATATAGTGGCTGCTATAATTACATCCGTATATTATATAGTCACTGCTATAATTACACCCGTATATTATATAGTGACTGCTATAATTACACCCGTATATTATATAGTGGCTGCTATAATTACACCCATAATATTATATAGTGACTGCTATAATTACACCCGTATATTATATAGTCTCTGCTATAATTATACCCATATATTATATTGTGGCTGCTATAATTACACCCATATATTATATAGTGGCTGCTATAATTACATCCGTATATTATATAGTGACTGCTATAATTACACACATATATTATATAGTGGCTGCTATAATTACACCTGTATATTATATAGTGGCTGCTGTAATTACACCCGTATATTATATAGTGGCTTCTATAAGTACAGCCATATATTATATAGTGGCTGCTATAATTACACCCATATATTATATAGTGACTGCTATAATTACACCTGTATATTATATAGTGGCTGCTATAATTACACCTGTATATTATATAGTGACTGCTATAATTACACCCATAATATTATATAGTGACTGCTATAATTACACCCGTATATTATATAGTGGCTGCTATAATTACACCCCTATATTATATAGTGACTGCTATAATTACACCCGTATATTATATAGTGGCTGCTATAATTACACCCATAATATTATATAGTGACTGCTATAATTACACCCATATATTATATAATGGCTGCTATAATTACACCCGTATATTATATAGTGGCTGCTATAATTACACCCATATATTATATAGTGACTGCTATAATTACACCCGTATATTATATAGTGGCTGCTATAATTACACCCGTATATTATATAGTGGCTGCTATAATTACACCCATATATTATATAGTGCCTTCTATAATTACACCCGTATATTATATAGTGGCTGCTATAATTACACCCGTATATTATATAGTGGCTGCTATAATTACACCCATATATTATATAGTGACTGCTATAATTACACCCGTATATTATATAGTGGCTGCTATAATTACATCCGTATATTATATAGTCACTGCTATAATTACACCCGTATATTATATAGTGACTGCTATAATTACACCCGTATATTATATAGTGGCTGCTATAATTACACCCATAATATTATATAGTGACTGCTATAATTACACCCGTATATTATATAGTCTCTGCTATAATTACACCCGTATATTATATAGTGGCTGCTATAATTACACCCATATATTATATAGTGCCTTCTATAATTACACCCGTATATTATATAGTGGCTGCTATAATTACACCCGTATATTATATAGTGGCTGCTATAATTACACCCATATATTATATAGTGACTGCTATAATTACACCCGTATATTATATAGTGGCTGCTATAATTACATCCGTATATTATATAGTCACTGCTATAATTACACCCGTATATTATATAGTGACTGCTATAATTACACCCGTATATTATATAGTGGCTGCTATAATTACACCCATAATATTATATAGTGACTGCTATAATTACACCCGTATATTATATAGTCTCTGCTATAATTACACCCATATATTATATCGTGGCTGCTATAATTAGGGCATGACCACACGTGGCGGATTTCCTCCGCAACTGTCCGCATCAATGCCGCACAGAATCTGCGTTGCAGATTCTGCTGCGGATCTGCACAAAATGTGCAGAAAATTGATGCGGACTAGCTGCTGCGGACTGCGGGAAAAGTGCTTCCCTTCTCCCTATCAGTGCAGGATAGAGAGAAGGGACAGCACTTTCCCTAGGGAAAGTAAAAGAATTTCATACTTACCGGCCGTTGTCTTGGTGACGCGTCCCTCTTTCGGCATCCAGCCCGACCACCCTGGATGACGCAGCAGTCCATGTGACCGCTGCAGCCTGTGCTTGGCCTGTGATTGGCTGCAGCCGTCACTTAGACTGAAACGTCATCCTGGGAGGCCGGACTGGAGACAGACGCAGGGAGTTCTCGGTAAGTATGAACTTATATGTTTTTTTACAGATACATGTATATTGAGATCGGTAGTCACTGTCCCGGGTGCAGAAACAGTTACTGCCGATCGCTTAACTCTTTCAGCACCCTGGACAGTGACTATTTACAGACGTCTCCTAGCAACGCTCCCGTCATTACGGGAGCCCCATTGACTTCCTCAGTCTGGCTGTAGACCTAGAAATACATAGGTCCAGCCAGAATGAAGAAATGTCATGGTAGTAAAACCAATACGCTCCGCAGCACACATAAGATCTGCGGACTTCATTGCGGAATTTTGACTCTCCATTGAAGTCAATGGAGAAATTCCGCCATGAGTCCGCCACTGCTCCGCAACAGACAGAGCATGCTGCGGACACCAAATTCCGCTCCGCAGCCTATGCTCCGCAGCGGAATTTTACGCCTCGTCTAAACGAACACTGCTAAATTAAAGTGTAAGTCAATGGACAAACGGCACCGCTGCGGATTAACGCTGCGGAGTGTCCGCAGCGGAATTTAAGTGAAATTCCGCCACGTGTGGTCATGCCCTTACACCCATATATTATATAGTCACTGCTATAATTACACCCATATATTATATAGTGGCTGCTATAATTACACCCGTATATTATATAGTCACTGCTATAATTACACCCATATATTATATAGTCACTGCTATAATTACACCCATATATTATATAGTCACTGCTATAATTACACCCGTATATTATATAGTCACTGCTATAATTACACCCGTATATTATATAGTAACTTCTATAATTACACCCGTATATCAAATAGTGACTACTAGAATTACACCCATATATTAGTCTGGACAATCTTCTGTGGGATAAACAAATCAGCAGCAGAACCTATATCTCATGTCCTGATAATTTGTTACAATGTATCAGTGCAGGTAAAATGTATCAGTCTGGAGTCCACACTATTTACCTAATTAAATGATTGTCTATACTGGATACAATCGTAACAAACCCTCAGCTGTGGGCAGGTCTAGACCTGTACATGTTTTCAGCCTTTCAACATAAATAACAATGTCAGATTCACTGACAGCAAGTAGAGATTTTAAAAAAAGTGAGGAATTGAAACACAAAGTTTATTAATAAGTTTCAGAACTTTTCATTATACATTGATTAAGCTTCATTTACAGGAGACTTGTTGGGGGTCCCAGTTTACAGACCCCACAGATGCCTCTGACACACCAAAAGATGCATTAAGGGGGAACCCCACCGCTCTTTAACCCTTCCTGGGGCCTCTCGCCGCTCTTTGTCTTGTGTTGCAGCTGATATATTACAGTATGTGACTATCTGGGCAGCCTTGAACCCTGTCAGTTACATGAGTCCGAGGGAAGCGGTGGGGGCTGAATACCAAGGTTCCTCCAGCCCAAACTTAGAAGCTCACGTAGGCAGCCTGCCCGCCCCTCCTGCCCTGCCTCAGTGTGATGCACCCTGCCCGGCACGTATACCCAGCTCCCTCTGCCATGTAATGTCCTTATAGAGGTGCGGGGTCACTAGAACGCGTGAGCGGACGCCTACCACACAGACAATGGTCACCTATCCTCACACAAGGTCACGGAGGTCACCTCTGCACTACAGCAGGATTACAATCTGCGCTCTGCTATATGTTAGCAATATAGACAGCGCAATGTCCGCAGACTATAAGGGTATGTTCACACGTAGTGTTTTCAGACGTAATTTGGGCGTTTTTCGCCTCGAATTACGCCTGAAAAACGGCTCCATTTCGCCTACAAACATCGGCCCATTGCTTTCAATGGGTTTTACGGTGTTCTGTTCCCACGAGGTGTCATTTTACGCGTCGCTGTCAAAATACGGCGCGTAAAAGAGGCTCCATTGAAAAACAGCTCCAATAACGTCCGTAAAATACGCTGCGAAAAACGCGAGTTGCTACAAAAACGTCTGAAAATCAGTATTTTCAGACGTTTTTGGTCACTGCGTGTGAACATACCCTAACAGTGCAGCAGTGTTATAAGAGGGGACAATCATATTACTGACACACAGGGAGGTGGCTGGCTGACAACAGGGAACAATAGATCACATGCACAGCGAAAGGATAGAAGACGGGGCCACTGTCCCTCCAATGAAATTCTTCACAGTGCCCCCCCCCCCCCCCCATTTATTACTGACCAGTGTAGATTATAGGACAGGAACGTGGAGATTACCCGTACAAACAATGATGGCGCCCCCAGCAGGCCACCATGATGGGTGCACCTCATGTATGCCGTGTGTAACCCTTAAAGGGACATTACACCTGCCAGCATTTTATGTGTTTTCCAATGGCAAAAATGGAGCAATTCTGGTGCACAAAGATAAGTGCTCCACATTGGAGGGCAACTGCAGAAATGGCGCAAAGTAAATGAGACAATGGATTCTGCCCTTCCGTAATATGCGGCTGGTCTCATCTAGTGCTGATTGGTCGACAGAATTATGTCACATATTAAACCACGCCCCTAAAAAGAAAACTGTCGGCCGTGAGGAGAACTTGAAGAAAATGGCGGCCTGGCATTATATCCGTTGTGACATTTTACACTCCATCATTGAGAGTCGGTAAATGCAGCAAATAATTAGGAGGACGCGCTGATAGGTTAAGCAGAAATCGCTGCGATGACCTCGCTCCGTGTCTTATTATTATTAGAACTTGTGTCTGTGAGAAACTACAAGAAACGAAAACATGAAGATTACGCGGCACGCAGAAGAAGCACGGGCGCAACCATCACACATGGAACAAGTGACCCCCGAGCTTCCATACAGTACAGTCACTATTATAGTGTCAGTGGTGCCCCTCCCCCAGCGCATTCTGCCGGTATATGCGGGTTACCCAGATACTACTTGTCTCTTATTCTGAATTACTACCATGTGATTACATCTAACTGCAGGTGCTGACATGGTCACAAGAAATAATATCTGCTATACCATAGACTGCCTCTCCATGCTGCACAGAGTTCTGTTATCTGCTGTACAATAGACTGCATCTCCATGCTGCACAGAGCTGTTATCTGCTGTACAATAGACTGCCTCTCCATGCTGCACAGAGCTGTTATCTGCTGTACAATAGACTGCCTCACCATGCTACACAGAGCTCTGTTATCTGCTGTACAATAGACTGCCTCTCCATGCTGCACAGAGCTGTTATCTGGTATACAATAGAATGCCTCTCCATGCTGCACAGAGCTGTTATCTGCTGTACAAAAGACTGTCTCTCCATGCTGCACAGAGTTCTGTTATCTGCTGTACAATAGACTGCCTCTCCATGCTGCACAGAGCTGTTATCTGCTGTACAATAGAATGCCTCTCCATGCTGCACAAAGTTCTGTTATCTGCTATACAATAGACTGCCTCTCCATGCTGCACAGAGTTCTGTTATCTGCTGTACAATAGACTGCCTCTCCATGCTGCACAGAACTGTTATCTGCTATACAATAGACTGCCTCTCCATGCTGCACAGAGTTCTGTTATCTGCTATACTAAAGACTGCCTCTCCATGCTGCACAGATCTCTGTTATCTGCTGTACAAAAGACTGCCTCTCCATGCTGCTCAGAGCTGTTATCTGCTATACAATAGACTGCCTCTCCATGCTGCACAGAGCTGTTATCTGCTGTACAATAGACTGCCTCTCCATGTTGCACAGAGTTCTGTTATCTGCTGTACAATAGACTGCCTCACCATGCTGCACAGAGCTCTGTTATCTGCTGTACAATAGACTGCCTCACCATGCTGCACAGAGTTCTGTTATCTGCTGTACAATAGACTGCCTCTCCATGCTGCACAGAGCTGTTATCTGCTATACAATAGACTGCCTCTCCATGCTGCACATAGCTCTGTTATCTGCTGTACAATAGACTGCCTCTCCATGCTGCACAGAGTTCTGTTATCTGCTATACAATAGACTGCCTCTCCACGCTGCACAGAGTTATCTTATCTGCTATACAATAGACTGCCTCTCCATGCTGCACAGAGTTCTGTTATCTGCTGTACAATAGACTGCCTCTCCACGCTGCACAGAGCTGTTATCTGCTGTACAATAGACTGCCTCTCCATGCTGCACAGAGCTGTTATCTGCTGTACAATAGACTGCCTCACCATGCTACACAGAGCTCTGTTATCTGCTGTACAATAGACTGCCTCTCCATGCTGCACAGAGCTCTGTTATCTGCTGTACAATAGACTGCCTCTCCACGCTGCACAGAGTTATCTTATCTGCTATACAATAGACTGCCTCTCCATGCTGCACAGAGTTCTGTTATCTGCTGTACAATAGACTGCCTCTCCATGCTGCACAGAACTGTTATCTGCTATGCAATAGACTGCCTCTCCATGCTGCACAGAGTTCTGTTATCTGCTATACAAAAGACTGCCTCTCCATGCTGCACAGATCTCTGTTATCTGCTGTACAAAAGACTGCCTCTCCATGCTGCTCAGAGCTGTTATCTGCTATACAATAGACTGCCTCTCCATGCTGCACAGAGCTGTTATCTGCTGTACAATAGACTGCCTCTCCATGTTGCACAGAGTTCTGTTATCTGCTGTACAATAGACTGCCTCACCATGCTGCACAGAGCTCTGTTATCTGCTGTACAATAGACTGCCTCACCATGCTGCACAGAGTTCTGTTATCTGCTGTACAATAGACTGCCTCTCCATGCTGCACAGAGCTGTTATCTGCTATACAATAGACTGCCTCTCCATGCTGCACAGAGCTCTGTTATCTGCTGTACAATAGACTGCCTCTCCATGCTGCACAGAGTTCTGTTATCTGCTATACAATAGACTGCCTCTCCACGCTGCACAGAGTTATCTTATCTGCTATACAATAGACTGCCTCTCCATGCTGCACAGAGTTCTGTTATCTGCTATACAATAGACTGCCTCTCCACGCTGCACAGAGTTATCTTATCTGCTATACAATAGACTGCCTCTCCATGCTGCACAGAGCTGTTATCTGCTATACAATAGACTGCCTCTCCATGCTGCACAGAGCTGTTATCTGCTGTACAATAGACTGCCTCTCCATGCTGCACAGAGTTCTGTTATCTGCTGTACAATAGACTGCCTCACCATGCTAAACAGAGCTGTTATCTGCTATACAATAGACGGCCTCTCCATACTGCACCGAGCTGTTATCTGCTGTTCAATAGACTGCCTCTCCATGTTGCACCGAGTTCTGTTATCTGCTGTACAATAGACTGCCTCACCATGCTACACAGAGCTCTGTTATCTGCTATACAATAGACGGCCTCTCCATACTGCACAGAGCTGTTATCTGCTGTACAATAGACTGCCTCTCCATGTTGCACCGAGTTCTGTTATCTGCTGTGCAATAGACTGCCTCACCATGCTACACAGAGCTCTGTTATCTGCTGTACAATAGACTGCCTCACCATGCTGCACAGAGTTCTGTTATCTGTTGTACAATAGACTGCCTCACCATGCTGCACAGAGTTCTGTTATCTGCTGTACAATAGACTGCCTCTCCATGCTGCACAGAGCTCTATTATCTGCTGTACAAAAGACTGCCTCTCCATGCTGCACAGAGTTGTTATCTGCTATACAAAAGACTGCCTCTCCATGCTGCACAGAACTGTTATCTGCTGTACCATAGACTGCCTCTCCATGCTGCACAGAGTTCTGTTATCTGCTGTACAATAGACTGCCTCTCCATGCTGCAAAGAGCTGTTATCTGCTGTACAATAGACTGCCTCTCCATGCTGCACAGAGCTGTTATCTGCTGTACAATAGACTGCCTCTCTATGCTGCACAAAGTTCGGTTATCTGCTATACAATAGACTGCCTCTCCATGCTGCACAGAGTTCTGTTATCTGCTGTACAATAGATTGCCTCTCCACTCTGCACAGAACGGTTATCTGCTATACAATAGACTGCCTCTCCATGCTGCACAGAGTTCTGTTATCTGCTATACAAAAGACTGCCTCTCCATGCTGCACAGATCTCTGTTATCTGCTGTACAAAAAACTGCCTCTCCATGCTGCACAGAGCTGTTATCTGCTATACAATAGACTGCCTCTCCATGCTGCACAGAGCTGTTATCTGCTATACAATAGACTGCCTCTCCATGCTGCACAGAGCTGTTATCTGCTGTACAATAGACTGCCTCTCCATGTTGCACAGAGTTCTGTTATCTGCTGTACAATAGACTGCCTCACCATGCTGCACAGAGCTCTGTTATCTGCTGTACAATAGACTGCCTCACCATGCTGCACAGAGTTCTGTTATCTGCTGTACAATAGACTGCCTCACCATGCTGCACAGAGTTCTGTTATCTGCTGTACAATAGACTGCCTCTCCATGCTGCACAGAGTTCTGTTATCTGCTATACAATAGACTGCCTCTCCATGCTGCACAGAGCTGTTATCTGCTATACAATAGACTGCCTCTCCATGCTGCACAGAGCTCTGTTATCTGCTGTACAATAGACTGCCTCTCCATGCTGCACAGAGTTCTGTTATCTGCTATACAATAGACTGCCTCTCCACGCTGCACAGAGTTATCTTATCTGCTATACTATAGACTGCCTCTCCATGCTGCACAGAGCTGTTATCTGCTATACAATAGACTGCCTCTCCATGCTGCACAGAGCTGTTATCTGCTGTACAATAGACTGCCTCTCCATGTTGCACAGAGTTCTGTTATCTGCTGTACAATAGACTGCCTCACCATGCTAAACAGAGCTGTTATCTGCTATACAATAGACTGCCTCTCCATGCTGCACAGAGCTGTTATCTGCTGTACAATAGACTGCCTCTCCATGTTGCACCGAGTTCTGTTATCTGCTGTACAATAGACTGCCTCACCATGCTACACAGAGCTCTATTATCTGTTGTATAATAGACTGCCTCACCATGCTGCACAGAGTTCTGATATCTGCTGTACAATAGACTGCCTCTCCATGCTGCACAGAGTTGTTATCTGCTATACAAAAGACTGCCTCTCCATGCTGCTCAGAGCTGTTATCTGCTATACAATAGACTGCCTCTCCATGCTGCACAGAGTTCTGTTATCTGCTATACAATAGACTGCCTCTCCATGCTGCACAGAGTTCTGTTATCGGCTATACAATAGACTGCCTCTCCACGCTGCACAGAGTTATCTTATCTGCTATACAATAGACTGCCTCTCCATGCTGCACAGAGTTCTGTTATCTGCTATACAATATACTGCCTCTCCATGCTGCACAGAGTTCTCTTATCTGCTATACAATAAACTGCCTCTCCATGCTGCACAGAGTTCTGTTATCTGCTATACAATAGACTGCCTCTCCACGCTGCACAGAGTTATCTTATCTGCTATACAATAGACTGCCTCTCCACGCTGCACAGAGTTCTGTTATCTGCTATACAATAGACTGCCTCTCCATGCTGCACAGAGCTCTGTTGTCTGATGTACAATAGACTGCCTATCCCTGCTGCACAGAGCTCTGTTATCTGCTGTACAATAGACTGCCTCTCCATGCTGCACAGAGTTCTGTTATCTGCTGTACAATAGACTGCCCCTCCATGCTGCACAGAGCTCTTTTATCTGCTATACAATAGACTGCCTCTCCATGCTGCACAGAG
This sequence comes from Rhinoderma darwinii, assembly GCF_050947455.1. Taxonomy (NCBI): domain Eukaryota; kingdom Metazoa; phylum Chordata; class Amphibia; order Anura; family Rhinodermatidae; genus Rhinoderma; species Rhinoderma darwinii. The sequence continues at coordinate 42,994 of NW_027463828.1, forward strand.
CTGTTATCTGCTATACAATATACTGCCTCTCCATGCTGCACAGAGTTCTCTTATCTGCTATACAATAGACTGCCTCTCCATGCTGCAGAGAGCTCTGTTATCTGCTATACAATAGACTGCCTTTCCATGCTGCACAGAGTTCTGTTATCTGCTATACAATAGACTGCCTCTCCATGCTGCACAGAGGCCTGTTATCTGCTATACAATAGACTGCCTCTCCATGCTGCACAGAGCTGTGTTATCTGCTGTACAAAAGACTGCCTCTCCATGCTGCACAGAGCTGTTATCTGCTATACAATAAACTGCCTCTCAATGCTGCACAGAGCTGTTATCTGCTATACAATAGACTGCCTATCCATGCTGCACAGAGCTCTGTTATCTGCTGTACAAAAGACTGCCTCTCCATGCTGCACAGAGCTGTTATCTGCTATACAATAAACTGCCTCTCAATGCTGCACAGAGCTGTTATCTGCTATACAATAGACTGCCTATCCATGCTGCACAGAGCTCTGTTATCTGCTATACAATAGACTGCCTCTCCATGCTGCACAGAGCTCTGTTATCTGCTGTACAAAAGACTGCCTCTCCATGCTGCACAGAGCTGTTATCTGCTATACAATATACTGCCTCTCCATGCTGCACAGAGTTCTGTTATCTGCTATACAATAGACTGCCTCTCCACGCTGCACAGAGTTATCTTATCTGCTATACAATAGACTGCCTCTCCATGCTGCACAGAGTTCTGTTATCTGCTATACAATAGACTGCCTCTCCACGCTGCACAGAGTTATCTTATCTGCTATACAATAGACTGCCTCTCCATGCTGCACAGAGTTCTGTTATCTGCTATACAATAGACTGCCTCTCCATGCTGCACAGAGTTCTCTTATCTGCTATACAATAGACTGCCTCTCCATGCTGCACAGAGCTCTGTTATCTGCTATACAATAGACTGCCTCTCCACGCTGCACAGAGTTATCTTATCTGCTATACAATAGACTGCCTCTCCATGCTGCACAGAGCTCTGTTGTCTGATGTACAATAGACTGCCTCTCCATGCTGCACAGAGCTCTGTTATCTGCTGTACAATAGACTGCCTCTCCATACTGCACAGAGTTCTGTTATCTGCTGTACAATAGACTGCCCCTCCATGCTGCACAGAGCTCTTTTATCTGCTATACAATAGACTGCCTCTCCGTGCTGCACAGAGCTGTTATCTGCTATACAATATACTGCCTCTCCATGCTGCACAGAGTTCTCTTATCTGCTATACAATAGATTGCCTCTCCATGCTGCACAGAGTTCTCTTATCTGCTATACAATAGACTGCCTTTCCATGCTGCACAGAGGCCTGTTATCTGCTATACAATAGACTGCCTCTCCATGCTGCACATATTTATTAATAGGGGTGGGGCCAGACAACACATATTTTATTAATTGTACATGACATTGTGAGGTTGTAACTCTCCTCCCCCATATATGGGGGGTCAGGAGTTTTAAGAATTCAATGGGGATATAAAACCTGCAACAGAAAGCCGAGCATTGCGACTTTTGCGCCGTATTCGGAGGGGTTACGGTGCAAAAATCGCAACTATGGAAAAAAAACATACTTACCCAGACTGCCCTTCTTCTTCTTGAAGTCTGGCCTCCTGGGATGATGTTTCATCCCATTTGACAGCTGCAGCCAATCAGGGGCTGTAGCAGTTACAGGGGAAATTCCGTTTCAAAACCGTGCATTTTTCGGACGGACTGCACTGCGGGTTCCGGGTCGGACATACTTTGTAACTTTTACGCAGCGTATCTGCCCGGTGGGATCCCGGCCTTAGGGTGGAGTTCCCCTTTAAGCAATAAAAGGACATCTCATACATTACAGTGTGCATGCCGCGTCCCAGAGACCGGGTGCTGCGCTGGTCACATGACCACTGCCGGAAAATATGCGAGCAGCGATTATTTATTAACTCTCCTAATCAATAATAACCCGCCGCACAGAATATCAGCAATATCCCGGAGCCGCTGCCATGAGGCCCTCGTCACTCCGCACGTTCACTGTGTCCATTATGAGGCTTCGTACTTTACATTGTTTCAATCTTTACATAAATTACATATTTATTTAAAGGGCCGGTGTCCTGTTTTCTGTAAATGACGTTCTTTCTAATAGACTGCGGTTCACAGCTGACAGCGTGTGTGACCTTTTTTGCGTTTTTTTTTAAGCCTTTGAAGCGAATGCAAAAGATGCAAAAGATGCAGAAAAAAAAAAGAATTTACTGCCTCCTAGTCATTTCAATTGGAGCTCAGAGGTGGAAACCACTTGAAGACCATCAGCCCCCCACTCACATTAATGACCATCAGCCCCCCAATCACAGATTCCCCCTGTAGATAGTGCCACACAGCCCCTTGTAGGTAGTGCCATACACAGTCCCCTGTAGATAGTGCCACACAGCCCCTTGTAGGTAGTGACCCCCCACAGCCCCCTGTAGGTAGTACCACACAGCGCCCTGGTAGGTAGTGCCACACAGTCCACAGCCCCCTTGTAGGTAGTGCCACACAGCCCCTGTAGGTAGTTCTACACAGCCCCCTTGTAGGTAGTGCTACACAGCCCCCCTTGTAGGTAATTCCACACAGCCCCCTGGTAGGTAGTGCCACACAGTCCACAGCCCCCTTGTAGATAGCACCCCCCGCCCGCACTGTAGCTCCCTAAAGGAGCAGAATCTCCCTGTGGCCGGGGATTCCGCTCCTGGAGTGCTACGCTTGATGTCTCTGTCCATGTATGGGCAGTGACATCAGAGGCAACTCTTGAAGCAGAATCCTTGTCCACAGCATTGCCGGAGATTCTGCTTCAGGAGTTGCCCCTGATGTCACTACCCATATATGGACAGAGACATCAAGCGCTCCGTCCAGGGAGCTACAGTGGTGCTAGTAGATAGAAGAGCAGGGAGATACCTCGGGCGGCACAGGCGCTCTCATGCCGGGTGTCACCGCTAGCAGCCGCTATGGCTGCTACAGCGGTAGCTACGCAACTGAGTGAAGAAGCGCCCGGGCGGAAAGCGGGTGCTGAGTCGCCGGGCCTGGGCGCTTCTGAAACAAGCAGGGGTAGGGAGCCAGTGCAGCGCCCAGTCCCACCTGCTGGAGTGATGCACCCTCTGGTAGACAGGTAAGGGGGCTTAGGGCCCAAGCAGCCGCTCCAAGTTGTGGGAACACTTTATAGATATGGCGCATCCTGTAGCGGCATTTTTACAGACACATTTGCGCTGTTTGTCATGCAGTGTATACAGATACGTTGGGGCTCAATGATGCCCCCCCCTCCGATTAATAGACAGTGGCCCTTCTCATCTCAGAGTCTTCATACAATGTGTGACCTGATGACACGATCTCTGAGCTCCTCCGTGCTTACATGGGGGTCACTATGATGTCATATGTAGGGGGGACCTGTGGTGAGGCCGCTGTTCATGGCCATGAGTAGATCTGGGTGTTTTGGCCTTGGCCATGTTGTGACTGTTGTATATTTAGTCTTTCTGCATCTGCTGAAATTATATGAGTGTTCTGTATTATCTGTGTTTTATTAGTGTGTCTATCCTGAATATTATACCTTATATCAAGGGTCTCAAACTCGGCCGGGTAAATGGACCGCACATAGAAAAAATTTCATACAATACAAAATAATTGTTAATCAATTAGTTATTCGAACTATTATAACAATACTACATTACTATAATAACACTACATTACTATAATACTACATTACTATAACACTACATTACTATAACACTACATTACTATAACACTACATTACTATAACACTACATTACTATAACACTACATTACTATAACACTACATTACTATAACACTACATTACTATAACACTACATTACTATAATACTACATTACTATAACACTACATTACTATAATACTACATTACTATAATACTACATTACTATAATAACACTACATTACTATAACACTACATTACTATAATAACACTACATTACTATAACGCTACATTACTATAACACTACATTACTATAACACTACATTACTATAATACTACATTACTATAACACTACATTACTATAATAACACTACATTACTATAACACTACATTACTATAACACTACATTACTATAACACTACATTACTATACACTACATTACTATAACACTACATTACTATAACACTACATTACTATAACACTACATTACTATAACACTACATTACTATAACACTACATTACTATAACACTACATTACTATAACACTACATTACTATAACACTACATTACTATAACACTACATTACTATAACACTACATTACTATAATACTACATTACTATAACACTACATTACTATAACACTACATTACTATAACACTACATTACTATAACACTACATTACTATAACACTACATTACTATAACACTACATTACTATAACACTACATTACTATAACACTACATTACTATAACACTACATTACTATAACACTACATTACTATAACGCTACATTACTATAACGCTACATTACTATAACACTACATTACTATAACACTACATTACTATAACACTACATTACTATAATACTACATTACTATAACGCTACATTACTATAACGCTACATTACTATAACGCTACATTACTATAACACTACATTACTATAACACCACATTACTATAACACCACATTACTATAACACTACATTACTATAACACTACATTACTATAACACTACATTACTATAACACTATATTACTATAACACTATATTACTATAACACTACATTACTATAACACTACATTACTATAACACTACATTACTATAACACTACATTACTATATCACTACATTACTATAACACTACATTACTATATCACTACATTACTATAACACTACATTACTATAACACTACATTACTATAACACTATATTACTATAACACTACATTACTATAACACTACATTACTATAACACTACATTACTATAACACTATATTACTATAACACTACATTACTATAACACTACATTACTATAACACTACATTACTATATCACTACATTACTATAACACTATATTACTATAACACTACATTACTATAACACTACATTACTATAACACTACATTACTATAACACTACATTACTATAACACTATATTACTATAACACTACATTACTATAACACTACATTACTATAACACTACATTACTATAACACTACATTACTATAACACTACATTACTATAACACTATATTACTATAACACTACATTACTATAATACTACATTACTATAACACTACATTACTATAACACTACATTACTATAACACTACATTACTATAATACTACATTACTATAACACTACATTACTATATCACTACATTACTATAACACTACATTACTATAACACTACATTACTATAACACTACATTACTATAACACTACATTACTATAACACTACATTACTATAACACTACATTACTATAACACTACATTACTATAACACTACATTACTATAACACTACATTACTATAACACTACATTACTATAATAACACTACATTATTATAACACTTCATTACTATAACACTACATTACTATAACACTACATTACTATAATACTACATTACTATAACACTACATTACTATAACACTACATTACTATAACACTACATTACTATAACACTACATTACTATAATACTACATTACTATAACACTACATTACTATAACACTACATTACTATAACACCACATTACTATAACACTACATTACTATAACACTACATTACTATAACACTACATTACTATAACACTACATTACTATAACACTACATTACTATAACACTACATTACTATAACACTACATTACTATAACACTACATTACTATAATACTACATTACTATAACACTACATTACTATAACACTACATTACTATAACACTACATTACTATAACACCACATTACTATAACACTACATTACTATAACACTACATTACTATAACACTACATTACTATAACACTACATTACTATAACACTACATTACTATAACACTACATTACTATAACACTACATTACTATAACACTACATTACTATAATACTACATTACTATAACACTACATTACTATAATACTACATTACTATAACACTACATTACTATAATACTACATTACTATAATAACACTACATTACTATAATAACACTACATTACTATAATAACACTACATTACTATAATAACACTACATTACTATAACACCACATTACTATAACACTACATTACTATAACACTACATTACTATAACACTACATTACTATAACACTACATTACTATAACACTACATTACTATAACACTACATTACTATAACACTACATTACTATAACACTACATTACTATAACACTACATTACTATAACACTACATTACTATAACACTGCATTACTATAATAACACTACATTACTATAACACTACATTACTATAACACTACATTACTATAACACTACATTACTATAATACTACATTACTATAACACTACATTACTATAACACTACATTACTATAACACCACATTACTATAACACTACATTACTATAACACTACATTACTATAACACTACATTACTATAACACTACATTACTATAACACTACATTACTATAACACTACATTACTATAACACTACATTACTATAACACTACATTACTATAATACTACATTACTATAAAACACTACATTACTATAACACTACATTACTATAACACTACATTACTATAACACTACATTACTATAACACTACATTACTATAACACTACATTACTATAATACTACATTACTATAACACTACATTACTATAACACTACATTACTATAACACTACATTACTATAACACTACATTACTATAACACTACATTACTATAACACTACATTACTATAACACTACATTACTGTAACACTACATTACTATACTACATTACTATAACACTACATTACTATAACACTACATTACTATAACACTACATTACTATAATAACACTACATTACTATAACACTGCATTACTATAATACTACATTACTATAATACTACATTACTATAACACTACATTACTATAATACTACATTACTATAACACTACATTACTATAACACTACATTACTATAACACTACATTACTATAACACTACATTACTATAACACTACATTACTATAACACTACATTACTATAACACTACATTACTATAACACTACATTACTATAACACTACATTACTATAACACTACATTACTATAACACTACATTACTATAATACTACATTACTATAACACTACATTACTATAATACTACATTACTATAACACTACATTACTATAATACTACATTACTATAATACTACATTACTATAATACTACATTACTATAACACTACATTACTATAATACTACATTACTATAATACTACATTACTATAACACTACATTACTATAACACTACATTACTATAACACTACATTACTATAACACTACATTACTATAACACTACATTACTATAACACTACATTACTATAACACTACTACTAAACTACATTACTATAATACTACATTACTATAACACTACATTACTATAATACTACATTACTATAACACTACATTACTATATACTACATTACTATAACACTACATTACTATAACACTACATTACTATAACACTACATTACTATAACACTACATTACTATAATACTACATTACTATAACACTACATTACTATAACACTACATTACTATAACACTACATTACTATAACACTACATTACTATAACACTACATTACTATAACACTACATGACTATAACACTACATGACTATAACACTACATTACTATAACACTGCATTACTATAACACTACATTACTATAACACTACATTACTATAACACTACATTACTATAACACTACATTACTATAACACTACATTACTATAACACTACATTACTATAACACTACATTACTATACACTACATTACTATAACACTACATTACTATAACACTACATTACTATAATACTACATTACTATAACACCACATTACTATACACTACATTACTATACACTACATTACTATAACACTGCATTACTATAACACTACATTACTATAACACTACATTACTATAACACTACATTACTATAACACTACATTACTATAACACTACATTACTATAATACTACATTACTATAATACTACATTACTATACTACATTACTATAACACTACATTACTATAACACTACATTACTATAATACTACATTACTATACTACATTACTATAACACTACATTACTATAATACTACATTACTATAACACTACATTACTATAACACTACATTACTATAACACTACATTACTATAATACTACATTACTATAACACTACATTACTATAACACTACATTACTATAACACTACATTACTATAACACTACATTACTATAACACTACATTACTATAACACTACATTACTATAACACTACATTACTATAACACTACATTACTATAACACTACATTACTATAACACTGCATTACTATAACACTACATTACTATAACACTACATTACTATAACACTACATTACTATAACACTACATTACTATAACACTACATTACTATAACACTACATTACTATAACACTATATTACTATAACACTACATTACTATAACACTACATTACTATAACACTACATTACTATAACACTACATTACTATAACACTACATTACTATAACACTACATTACTATAACACTACATTACTATAACACTACATTACTATAACACTACATGACTTAAGGTATGTTTGATGCTTCCGCTATCTACGACCTTACACCCCAAACCCCAATAAGAGACCACACATGAATTTTGGTGTAAAGGCCACAGCAGCCATTTATTAAACACACCTTTTTTCTGAAAAAGAGCATAACCATAAACACATCATAACTCCATGATAACATCCTGCTCTATTTCCCAACTCCAGATAAAGGATCCTTGAAGGCACTTCAATCATTAAACTCCATCGTTTTCTTATTAGGTCTGGACCCCTTACCCTACAGCCGTTCTGCACCTGACCCGAGGGCACCAACCATGTCCAAGACCTCTCTCTCCCTTCCTGGGGACCCTGCCCATCAGGAATATATATGAGCTGGGTAACCACTCCCCAGCCCCTCCAATACTATCCCGGGTTAAACGCCCCGAGTTCTCTTGCAACAATCTCCATTGTTGCTTCTCCTTCTTACCATTCCGTGCCTCCAAAGACCCCTCCTCCTACCGCCATTGCTACTGTGATAAAACAAAACCCCAACCGACAAATTCCCATAAACAGGAGAAAATACTGGGAGGGCGGGCGGGACAAAACTTTCTCCTGTTGTCCAGCGGGAAAGAGGGCTGCCTCTTTCCCGCATGGACTTATATACTTTATTCTCCACCCACCACATATAGATACATTTTGCCCCATGCCCCTTTTACATAACCCTCCAATCCCTATAAATATAGCCTAAAACATAATACCTAGAACATAATAGCCTAGAACTCCCAAACACCTAGTCATGCGCTTCCTTCATTACGGCTGCGCCTACATTACGCTGGGCTTACTTGACTTAAGGTATGTTTGATGCTTCCGCTATCTACGACCTTACACCCCAAACCCCAATAAGAGACCACACATGAATTTTGGTGTAAAGGCCACAGCAGCCATTTATTAAACACACCTTTTTTCTGAAAAAGAGCATAACCATAAACACATCATAACTCCATGATAACATCCTGCTCTATTTCCCAACTCCAGATAAAGGATCCTTGAAGGCACTTCAATCATTAAACTCCATCGTTTCCTTATTAGGTCTGGACCCCTTACCCTACAGCCGTTCTGCACCTGACCCGAGGGCACCAACCATGTCCAAGACCTCTCTCTCCCTTCCTGGGGACCCTGCCCATCAGGAATATATATGAGCTGGGTAACCACTCCCCAGACCTCCAATACTATCCAGGGTTAAACGCCCCGAGTTCTCTTGCAACAATCTCCATTGTTGCTTCTCCTTCTTACCATTACGTGCCTCCAAAGACCCCTCCTCCTACCGCCACGACAATCATGTGTGACCCCTTACACATGATTGTCCCTCCACAACTGCAGGGCTTTCTCCATGCCCTCCTTAATGTCCAGGGTCCACATATCAAGACCCACCTCGGTTAAATGAACACCATCCGGCCTGAGGAAACCTACCTCTCTGCCCTCCAACTCCTTATGCCGCACCACAACACCACCATTGCGAGCCACAAACCTGCCAACCACCTTGTTCACCTTTGCTCGTGCTTTATTCAAACTATGGACGGAACGGGCCTGCCGCCACACCTTGCGAGCCACAATATCCGACCATACGATCACCACTCCTGGAAAAGACGACCATAACCGCAACAGATCGATCTTAACATCCCTCACCAAATCCCTGGACGACCGAATGCCCAAATCATTACCGCCAAGGTGCACTACCAGAATATCCGGCGCCCTGTCCAAACCTGCATAAAAATGGACCTCTGGTAACAGCCTACACCACAGCATGCCCCGCAGACCCAACCATCTGACCTGAACCTCTGCGTGATCCATGCCCAACTGCCGTCCGGCCGGACGAACATCAGCACGCACACCTCCCCAGTGCACGTAGGAGTGCCCCATGATCCAAATCAAGCAGGGACCTGCACCTAAAACAACACAAAACAACAACGTAACTACTCCATATCCACCTCCAGCACATCTTATCACCACCGCCTCAAAGCAAGTGAGGCCGCACATACAACCTATATCGGTCTGACTCCCACCTGCCGATCTTCTTAACCATCGCCGGGGATAAACCCCACCGAGCTGCCTCCGTAGCTGCGCCAATTCTAAAGGAATGAAAGCTAAAACCTGCTCCACCTCTGCCAGACAACAGGATACACTTTTTGAACACCTGTGAAAACTGGAATTTTGACAAAGACAACCCATCTGCATGAACCAACAAGGATGCCGGGCCCTCAGGCCTCACCGCAACAAACTCCCGAAAACAGCGGACCGGGCACACCTGCGACCCTGGTAACTCATACAAACGCACCACAAAACCTCTCCCTTCCTGATCTGTCTTAGATCTACGGAGCAAACAAGAAAGGCAGGAGCCATCCAAATCCACATCAGCGTACAATAAACCCCCTGCCACACTCTTACTGGCCGACACCAACTCCGATATCCGGAACGCCCCAAAGAACGCCAAAGAAAAGGCCAGTGTAAATAGCCGCACTTCAAATGCTGAAACACAAACCTCCCTCAACAAATCACAAATCGCTACCAACAGCTCAAATGACACCGGCTTCCTGAGATCCCTAACTGCGGAACCCCTCCTGAAACCCTTCATTGCCTGCCGCACCAGAAAGGACTTAGTCACGTCCTCCTCACCTTTCTTCTTGAACCAAAAAGCCAAGGCCGACAAACTCCGAGCGACCGTTGCTGCAGACGACCCCTCACTGTACGCATTTCCTATAAAATACAGCAAACACGCCTGCCGATCTGCAATACCTGCCTGCGCATTATCCAACAACACCTCCCATACCTGCCATACCGCACTGTACCTCTGCCACGTGACCGCACTAACCGACCTTTCCACAAGCGACATCGCCATTGTCACACCACCTTCCACAGATGCTCTGGACACGGCAGGCCATGAGACTCCGCCCCCGGCGCCAGCAGACGAAACCTGTCCCACTGTTGACGAGAAAGGGAATCAGCCACAGAATTCAGCACCCCAGGAATATGCACTGCCACAAAATGCGCATTCAACATCAGACCTCTCAAAACTAAATGTCGCAAGAGTCGCACGACTGGCGGAGAATTAGCTGTCTGCGCATTAACAGCCTGAACCACACCCAGATTGTCACATACGAAACGCACTCTCCGGTCCCGCAGACAATCCCCCCACAACTCCGCAGCCACCACAATCGGGAACAATTCCAGCAGAGCCAAGTTACGGACAAAACCACATTCATGCCATGTATCAGGCCAAACTCCTGCACACCAACCCGCGCACCAACCCGCGCACCAACCTGCACACCCCCGCACACCAACCCGCACACCAACCCGCACACCACTGCCCCTTGAAATAAGCCCCAAATCCGCAAGCACCTGATGCATCAGTATACAGCTCCAAGTCCACACTAGACACCGGCTGATACATGAGCACCGACCGCCCATTATAGGTCTGCAAAAACTCCCCCCACACCAACAAATCAGCTTTCAACTCCACCGACAACCTAATAAAATGATGAGGGGAATGCACCCCTGCGGTAGCACTTGCCAATCGCCTGCAAAACACCCGCCCCATGGGCATAATCCTACAAGCGAAATTCAGACGTCCCAACAAGGATTGCAAGTCCCGCAACTGTATCTTCTTCCTGCGCAGCGCACTCGCCACCAACTCTCTCATCTCCAGCAACTTATCATCAGGCAAGCGACACTCCATATTATCTGAATCAATCATGATTCCCAAAAACTTAATGACCGTCGTGGGTCCCTCAGTTTTTTCAGGCGCCAGAGGTACCCCAAAATCCAAACAGGAAATCATCCAGATAATGCAGGGCAGATTGCACCTGCGCCTCCCGACGGACCACCCACTCCAAAAACGTGCTAAACATCTCAAAATAAGCGCATGAAATGGAGCAGCCCATCGGGAGGCAACAATCTACAAAATATTCCTCCTGCCAATAACATCCCAGCAAACAAAAACTATCCGGATGCACCGGCAATAAACGAAAAGCGGCCTCAATGTCAGTTTTTGCTAACAGAGAGCCCTTCCCGTATTTCCGAACCCAAACAACCGCCGCATCGAAGTTAGTGTAACTGACCGCGCACAAGGCCGGATCAATGCCGTCATTCACCGACTCGCCTTCCGGATAAGACAAGTGATGAATAAGGCGGAATTTATTCACCTCCTTTTTTGGAACCAAACCTAACGGGGAAACCCGCAAACTCTGAACAGGCGGGCAGGAAAACGGCCCGCCATGCGGCCCAACGCCACCTCCTTCAGCAGCTTATCCGTAACCAGATCAGGCCGCGCCAAAGCAGACGACAAATTACGGACTACCCCATCACGTCCAACCGACGTACAAGGAATCCGAAAACCTTCTGAAAATCCTAACCATAACAACTCCGCTACTTTCCTATTTGGATAGCCCCCTAAAAACGGGAGCATCCTTTCCACCCTCACCGGCGTCGCCCCTCTTCTGCTCAGCATCTCCCTGCCTGCCCTTATTCTTCTTGAAGCATCTGGACAAACCATGGGCGCCTCCGCAACCGGAGCACTCGTGCTTGTACCTGCAGTCTGGGCCGAACTTGCAATGCCCCTCGTTGTACTGCCAGCAACACCCCTTTCCTGAGGATCCAGACCGACCCGCTGCTGACCCCTGACCGCCGGCCGCATCCCGAAAGGGCTGCTGCCCCTGTTTTGGCGCAGAAATCAAACGCATCCACAAACTGATATCTTTGTGGTCCCATCGCAACGACGGGCGCACCGACTTCCGCTGACTAAACTGTTCGTCATACCGCAACCACGCATTACCACCGTATACACGATACGCCTCCCCTACCGAATCCATATAACAGAATAGCGCCGAACAGTTCTCCGGCGCCTTCTCACCCACCACACTAGCCAAGATAGCGAAGGCCTGCAGCCAATTCGCAAAAGTCCGAGGAATCAAGCGATACCGCCGCCGCTCCTCCTCCTCCTTCTTACTTTCATCCGGTTTCCACCGGTCCAAATTAAACTTTTCTAACGGCAGCAAAGAAAAAATCTCCACATATTCATCTTTCCAGATCTTTTCCCTAATCTCCACCTTCAAATGTGCCCCCAGTGGGCCCTCAAAGCACACATAAACCTCACCTTTTGCCGCGTCAGCGAAACGCACATCCTCCACCACTTTCTTAGCTGTACTAGCCGCCGCGTCAACCGCTTTTTCCACCGCCACTACGACACCCACAACCGGCGCCACTTCACTAACACCCGCAATCCCTGCCGCAGCTGCACCAGAAATCGCCTCATTAGCAACCGCACTCCCCGCCGCACTAGCAGACGCCTCACTAGCAGCGCCCCATACCCTCGCTGGCGACTGCTCTACGCCTGGCACAATTCTCATAAAATATTCCTGCATCCCTCTAAACATCAAATGCATTTGAGACATTGACAACATCCCCCCCACACATCCCCGGCACCACATCCGTGGTAGACTCACCCGGCCGTCCCTGAGGTGACCTCCCAGCGGACGCGTCCACCACTCCTGATGAGCCCGGCGTCGGTCGTGACGATCCTGGGGAGTGGTGCTCCTGCACCCCACGCTCCCCGTAACTCCGCGCACTTCTGGTCGGTGAAGCTCTAGGCCCAGCGGAACGCGGCCCGTCCACGGTCCTGCCACCCGCTGGTGGCGCGACATATTTGTCCACGATCCTGCCACCCGCTGGTGGCGCGACATATTCAGACTAACAGCCCTGCCGATCCAGTCCTTCTGCAGGGCTGTCAAAAATAAATCTTCTGCTCGTCATTCGTCTCGCAGACCGCTGCCCCCCCTTGTCCGGATGGGGCCCGGCGTCGCTCACCGAAGCTGCCCGGGTCCTTCCGGTCGCTGCCGCCGCCACACGCCTCCCTGCTCCAGCAGGAGGCGATCTCGCTCCCCATCTGGAGGCCGCCCATCCTCTTCCTCCGGATCGGGTCTGATGTCCGGGTGTCCTTCTGAAGAGCTCCTCCGGCACCAGGAACAAAGCCGTCACTTCCGGTCCAGCGTGCACTTCCGGTCCAGCGTGCACTTCCGGTCTAGCGTGAACTTCCGGTCCCGCCTCCACTTCCGGTCTTGTTGTTGCAGACAGGAGGGAGGAAGATGGCCGCCCCCTCCTGTCACCTCCGGTCTTGCCCGCCTGATGGGATTCCTTCCAGACCTCCGCGGCCCGTCGCCAGGGTGCAGCTCCGGACCAGCAGGAGGAGGAGGGTCCCTGGAGGGGCTCCCTCGGCGCCGACCAGACCGAGGTGTTTCTGCTGATGAAGGCCTCTCCTGAGGCCTGGAACGCCTGCTGCTGCGTCCCTCACTCTCCTCTCCAGCCGCTGGAACTGGAGGAAGAGCCCCGGCAAACAGCGCATCCAGCCATCCCACGCCGTGCTGCATCGCTGCATCCCGGATCCTGGCCATCGTGGTCTCCATCGCCGCGTCCATCAGGTAAGTGAAAAATATGAATATATATATATATTTTTTTAAATGTAATAACAGGACAAATTTTTCTCCTGTTGTCCAGCGGGAAAGAGGGCTGCCTCTTCCCCGCATGGACTTATATACTTTACTCTCCACCCACCACATATAGATACATTTTGCCCCATGCCCCTTTTCCTTAGCCCTCCAATCCCTATAACATAGTCTAAAACCTAGTAGCCAAAACATAGCAGCCTAAAAATCCCAAACACCTAGTCATGCGCTTCCTTCATTACGGCTGCGCCTACATTACGCTGTGCTTACTGGGAGTCTTATCTGGGGTTTGTAGTAATTTAGGGGGTCTATATTAATTGTCATGTGTGATGAACAGTGTCATGTGCAATAATTGCGGTTCAAATGCTGTCGTTTTGGGGGTGTCCTATATAAATGGGCGTTGCATGAGGAAATCATTTTGCTCAGTGCCCTGCTTGCCCAGATTCGTCCGACGCTTTTCCTAATGTCTTTGATGTCCCTTCTCAAGAGATTTCAGGTATTAAGTTTGAGCCTAAAGAGGAATAGAGTGCCCCCAGTGACAGCAGACTCTCATTTTCGGTTGGTGTAAATACGTCAGTAGGACGGATGTTGATGTGTGGTTTTTAATATTTACGCTGCAACCAGATCTCTATCCCAATAAACACAGGCAGAACAATTTTCTAATTACTGAACATAAACTTGGAATCTTCTCAGAGGAAACACAACAAATATTTACACCATATTCTAAAATGTACTAGACAATATGAAATCACTGATGCTCCATGTCCTGCATCTCAATTAATGGTTTCTGGTGGACGTACCACATGTGGTGGAGAAAGGAGCCCAACACTTCATGTATGTGTGAGATCCCTTAACACAAGGGTCGGTAGAGGCGGGTTGTGATGACGCTAGGATATATTATGGATCTACATTTCCCTGTTTTGGATAAACTGGTCATTACTTTGTAACCCTCCTCATGTAAACCTCCTCATGTAACCCTCCTCATGTAACCCTCCTCATGTAACCCTCCTCATGTAACCCTCCTCATGTAACCCTCCTCATGTAACCCTCCTCATGTAACCCTCCTCATGTAACCCTCCTCATGTAACCCTCCTCATGTAACCCTCCTCATGTAACCCTCCTCATGGAACCCTGTTGGCATAACCGTCGTCATGTATCGTTCCTCATGTATCCCTCTTCATGTTACCCTCCTCATGTAACCCTCTTCATGTAATCATCCTCATGTAACCCTCCTCATGTTACCTTCCTCATGTAACCCTCTTCATGTAACTGTCCTCATGTAACCCTCCTCATGTAACCCTCCTCATGTAACCCTCCTAATGTAACCCTCCTCATGTAACCCTCCTCATGTAAACCTCCTCATGTAACCCTCCTCATGTAACCCTCCTCATGTAAACCTCCTCATGTAAACCTCCTCATGTAAACCTCCTCATGTAAACCTCCTCATGTAAACCTCCTCATTTAAACCTCCTCATGTAACCCTATTCATGTAACCCTCCTCATGGAACCCTGTTGGCATAACCGTCGTCATGTATCGTTCCTCATGTATCCCTCTTCATGTTACCCTCCTCATGTAACCCTCTTCATGTAACCCTCTTCATGTAACCCTCTTCATGTAATCATCCTCATGTAACCCTCCTCATGTAACCCTCCTCATGTAACCCTCATCATGTAGTCTTCCTCATGTAACCCTCATCATGTAGTCTTCCTCATGTAACCCTCTTCATGTAACCCTCGTCATGTAACCCTCCTCATGTAACCCTCCTCATGTAACCCTCCTCATGTAACTCTCCTCATGTAACCCTCCTCATGTAACCCTCCTCATGTAACTCTCCTCATGTAGTCCTCCTCATGTAACCCTCCTCATGTAACCCTCCTCATGTAACCCTTTTCATGTAACCCAACACTCTTCATGTAACCCTACTCATGTAACCCTCTTCCATGTAACCCTCTTCCATGTAACCCTCCTCATGTAACCCTCATGTAACCCTCATGTAACCCTCATGTAACCCTCATGTAACCCTCATGTAACCCTCATGTAACCCTCATGTAACCCTCCTCATTTAACCCCCTTCATGTAACCCTCATGTAACCCTCTTCATGTAACCCTCCTTATGTAACCCTCTTCATGTTACCCTCGTCATGTAACCCTCCTCATGTAACCCTCCTCATGGCTTACACCTTCTATCAAAATGGCAATATATGACAAAAAAAAATAAGGGCATTTGAAGAATACAAATCTCAGGGTACAGCTCTAACCATTATAAATTACAAAGAGCTTAATAAAATCTGCAAGAAAGTAATAAAATCGGCAAAAATACAAAATTAAAGGCAGGTGGCGAAGGATAGTAAAAGAAATCCCAAAGTATATAATTGCAAAAAAGCCAAGGTCTGAACATGTAGGACCCCTAGATAGTGGTAATGGGGAGTTGGTCACAGGGGATCAAGAGAAGGCAGAGTTACTAAATGGGTTCTTTAGCTCTGTATATACAACAGAAGAAAGAGCAGCTGATATAGCCGGTGCCAGTGCTGAGGATCTGATGTGGACAGGGTCAGTGCTGAGGAGCTGATGTGGTTGGGGTCAGTGCTGAGGAGCTGATGTGGTTGGGGTCAGTGCTGAGGAGCTGATGTGGTTGGGGCCAGTGCTGAGGAGCTGATGTAGGCGGGGCCAGTGCTGAGAAGCTGATGTAAGCGGGGCCAGTGGTGAGGAGCTGATGTAGCCAGTGCCAGTACTGTTAATATATCAATTAATATACTGAATTGGCTGAATGTAGATATGGTCCAACCTAAGTTAAATAAAATAAATGTGCACAAGGATCCGGGACCAGATGGGTTACACCCTAGAGTTCTTAAGGAACTTAGTTCAGTTATTTCTGTCCTCCCCTTCATAATATTCAGGGATTCTCTAGTGACTATGTAATATGGTGCCTATTTTCAAAAAGGGCTTTAGGTCTTTCACGGATAATTATAGACCAGTAAGCGTAACATCCATTGTGGGAAAAATGTTTGAGAGGCTATTGAGGGACTATATACAGGATTATGTGACAAAAAATAGTATTATAAGTGACAGCCAGCACGGTTTTACTAAGGACAGAAGTTGTCAAAGTAACCTGATCTGTTTTTATGAAGAGGTAAGCAGAAGCCTAGACAGAGGGGCCACTGTGGATATAGTGTGTTTGGACTTTGCAAAGGCATTTGACACTGTCCCAAATAGAGGCCTCATGGGTAAATTAAGGTCTATAGGTTTAGAAAGTCGAGTTTGTAATTGGATTGGGAATTGGCTTAATGAGGCTCTGTCACCAGATTTTGCAACCCCTATCTGCTATTGCATGTGATCGGCGCTGCAATGTAGATTACAGTAACGTTTTTATTTTTAAAAAACGAGCATTTTTGGCCAAGTTATGACCATTTTTGTAATTATGCAAATGAGGCTTGCAAAAGTCCAAGTGGGTGTGTTTAAAAGTAAAAGTCCAAGTGGGCGTGTATTATGTGCGTACATCGGGGCGTTTTTAATACTTTTACTAGCTGGGCGCTGTGAAGAGAAGTAACATCCTCTTCTCTTCAGAACGCCCAGCTTCTGACAGTGCTGATCTGTGACGTCACTCACAGGTCCTGCATCGTGTCGGCAGCAGAGGCTACAGTTGATTCTGCAGCAGCATCAGCGTTTGCAGGTAAGGATCTTACCTGCAAACGCTGATGCTGCTGCAGAATCAACTGTAGCCTCTGGTGCCGATGTGGCCGTCACGATGCAGGACCTGTGAGTGACGTCACAGATCTGCACTGTCAGAAGCTGGGCGTTCTGAAGAGAAGAGGATGTTACTTCTCTTCACAGCGCCCAGCTAGTAAAAGTAGTAAACACGCCCCGATGTACGCACCTAATACACGCCCACTTGGACTTTTACTTTTAAACACACCCACTTGGACTTTTGCAAGCCTCATTTGCATAATTACAAAAATGGTCATAACTTGGCCAAAAATGCTCGTTTTTTAAAAATAAAAACGTTACTGTAATCTACATTGCAGCGCCTATCTGCTGCAATAGCAGATAGGGGTTGCAAAATCTGGTGACAGAGCCTCTTTAAGGACCGTATCCAGAGAGTTGTGGTCAATGATTCCTACTCTGAATGGTCCCCGGTTATAAGTGGTGACCCCAGGGTTCAGTGCTGGGACCACTATTATTCAAATTATTTATTAATGATATAGAGGATGGGATTATTAGCACTGTTTCTATTTTTGCAGATGACACCAAGCTATGTAATATATTTCAGACAATGGAAGATGTTCGTGAAAAGCTGACTTGGACACACAGAGTGTTTGGGCATCCACTTGGCAAATGAAGTTTAAAGTAGATAAATGTAATGATCTGCATCTGGGTACCAACAACCTGCATGCATCATATGTCCTAGGGGGAGCTACACTGGCGGATTCACTTGTTGAGAAGGATCTGGGCGTACTTGTAGATCATAAACTAAATAACAGCATGCAGCGTCAATCAGCTGCTTCAAAGGCCAGCAGGATATTGTCGTGTATTATAAGAGGCATGGACTCGTGGGACAGGGATATAATATTACCATTTTATAAAGCATTAGTGAGGCCTCATCTAGAATATGCAGTTCAGTTCTGGGCTCCAGTTCATAGAAAGGATGAAAAATACAAAGAAGAGCAACTAAACTAATAAGGGTCATGGAGAATCTAAGTTATGAGGAAAGATTAAAAGAATGAAACCTATTTATCCATGAGGAGAGACGACTAAGGGGGGACATGATTAACTTATATAAATATATGAATGGCCCATACAAAAAATATAGTGAAATCCTGTTCCATGTAAAACCCCCTCAAAGAACAAGGTGGCACTCCCTCCGTCTGGAGAAAAAAAGGTTCAATCTCCAGAGGCGACAAATCTTCTTTACTGTGAGAACTGTAAATCTGTAGAATAGCCGACCTCAGGAGCCCTCACAGCAGGAACAGTAGATGGCTTTAAAAAAGGCAAAGATAATTTCCTAGAACGAAAAAATATCAGCTCCTATATCAATTTGTAGAAATCTTGTTTCATCCCTTCCCTTTTTCCCCATCCCTTGGTTGAACTTTATGGACATGTGTCTTTTTTCAACTGTACTGACTATGTAACCCTCCTCATACAGCCCTCCTCATGTAATCCTCCTCATGTAACCCTCTTCATGTAACCCTCTTCATGTAACATTCTCCATGTAACCCTCCTCATGTAACCCTCATCATGTAATCTTCCTCATGTAACCCTCCTCCTGTAACCCTATTCATGTAACCCTCCTCATGTAATCCTCATGTAACCCTTTTCATGTAACCCTCTTCATGTTACCCTCATCATGTAACCCTCCTCATGTAACCCTCTTCATGTTACCCTCATCATGTAACCCTCTTCATGAAACATTCTTCATGTAACCCTCCTCATGTAACCCTCATCATGTAATCTTCCTCATGTAACCCTCTTCATGTTACCCTCCTCATGTAACCCTCTTCATGTAACATTCTTCATGTAACCCTCCTCATGTAACCCTCTTCATGTAACCCTCCTCATGTAACCCTCTTCAGGTAACCCTCTTCAGGTAACCCTCCTCATGTAACCCTCCTCGTGTAACCCTCTTCATGTAACCCTCATCATGTAACCCTCTTCATGTAACCCTCATCAAGTAACCCTCATCATGTAACCCTCTTTATGTTACCCTTATCATGTAACCCTCCTCATTAAACCATCTTCGTGTAACCTTCTTCATGTAACCCTCCTCATGTAACCTTCTCACCAGTATTGGACTGAGGTTCCTTGTGCCCACAGGAGGAGATGATTCTGAGGTCCAGCCTTCTTCTATACAGAACACGTGTTCACCCATTCAATTTCATTGTCATCTTTGTTGTTGCCATTGTATACACAGGACAGATCCTCAAGACCCCTTTGGCGCACATTATTGTGTCAGAGCCTGGGTCCCCCGGGGGCTTTTTTTACTACTCTGGTGGGCCAGTCCAACCTTTTTTTCTCACTGCTGGATAAAAACTCAATATGATTAGCAGTCAATCCACTCCATCTTTGGCTCTATTCCCCACCACATGTGATTGTAAAGGATCTGCCAGACACAGCTTCTGTGTCGACACCCGTGGGTAATCAGTCTGCACCTGCTCCTATGTCTGTGAGACTGACTCCATCTTCCACCACTCAGGATGGCAGGCTTAGGAGTGGGAGAGCCTCTCACAGCCTGGCCAGACTGAGCTAGCTACCGCCCACTGTCTATTTATACCTGCCTTTCCTGTTCCTCCTTTGCCTGTGATTCTGCTCTGCTTGTTTCCTGGCTCTGCTGCTGCTGCTTGAACTACTTATCCTGTGCTTGTTATTGACCTTGGCTTACTGACCACTCTCCTGCTCAGCATTTTGTACCTCGTGCACTCCTGGTTTGACTCGGCTCGTTCACTACTCTCGTTGCTCACGGTGTCTCTGTGGGCAGCTGCCCCGTTTCCCTAGCTTCTGTGTACCCTTGTCTGTTTGTCTGTCGTGCACTTACTGAGCGTAGGGACCGTCACCCAGTAGTACACCATCGCCTAGGACGGGTCATTGCAAGTAGGCAGGGACTGAGTGGCGGGCAGATTAGGGCTCACCTGTCTGTCTCCCTACCCCGTCATTACATAATCACAGGCCCATATACCTAGTCTACCCTGGTCCCTGACACAACTATGGACCCCCTTGAGACCCTGGCTCAGCAAATGCAGGGCCTCTCCATACAGGTCCAAGCCTGGTAGTGCCCCCAACCTCACCTCTTGAACCCCACCTCAAGTTGCGTGACCGGTTCTCAGGGGACCGGAAGACTTTTTTCTCCTTTCGGGAGAGTTGTAGGCTCTATTATCGCTTAAAGCCCCACTCCTCAGGTGCTGAGAGCCAGCGGGTGGGTATAATTATGTCCCGGCTCCAGGACGGGCCCCAAGAATGGGCCTTCTCCTTGGCTCCTGACGCCCCTGAACTTTCCTCCGTTGATCTTTTATTTTCTGCTCTCGGGCTCATTTATGACGAGACTGACAAGACTGCCTTTGCCGAGAGTCAGCTGGTGACCTTACGTCAGGGTAAGAGACCTGTTGAGGAGTATTGTTCTGACTTTAGGAAGTGGTGTGTAGCTTCTCGGTAGAATGACCCTGCCTTGAGGTGCCAGTTTAGATTGGGTCTGTCGAACGCCCTGAAAGACCTGCTAGTTAGCTATCCCTCTTCTGACTCCCTAGATCAGGTTATGGCTTTAGCGGTACGACTTGACCGACGTCTCAGGGAACGACGACTTCAACATTTTTGTGGCTTCTCCTCTGACTCCCCCATGATTCCTCCCGAGCTTCCGTTGCTTCGTTCTTCCACGGAAGACTCGGATGTACCTATGCAACTCGAAGCCTCCGTGTCCCCCCAACAACGTAGAGAGTTCCGCAGGAAGAATGGTCTCTGCTTCTACTGTGGGGATGACAAGCATCAAGTGAACAACTGTCCTAGGTGTAAGAATAAGCAGCCGGAAAACTTCCGCGCCTAAGTGATCATCGGGGAGGTCACTTGGGCGCACAGGTGTTTCCCGTAAATATGAAACCTAATAAAATCTTGCTTCCCTTTCAGGTCTCTTTTGGTGGTAGGTCTGCTACCGGCAGTGCCTTCATGGATTCAGGGTCTTCTGCTAATATTATGTCTGTGGAATTTGCTATGTCTCTAGCTATGCCATTGATTGATTTTCCTAAACCTGTCCCGGTAGTGGGTATCGACTCCACTCCTCTTGTTAATGGTTATTTTACACAGCATACCCCTGTTTTTGAACTCCTTGTTGGCTCCATGCATTTGGAGCAGTGCTCTGTACTGGTGATGCAGGGATTATCGTCCGATTTGGTTTTAGGCCTTCCCTGGTTGCAGTTGCATAATCCCACGTTTAACTGGAATACTGGGGATCTTACCAAATGGGGTAATGAATGCCTGACGTCATTTTTTTCTGTTAATTCTATTTCTCTCCCTGAGGAGGTGAACACTCTACCTGAGTTTGTTCAGGACTTCGCTGATGTTTTCTCTAAAGAGGCCTCCGAAGTGTTACCTCCTCATAGAGAATACGATTGCGCAATCGATTTGGTACCAGGAGCTAAGCTCCCTAAGGGTAGGATATTTAATCTCTCTTGTCCCGAACGTGAAGCCATGAGAGAGTATATCCAGGAATGCCTGGCCAAGGGTTACATTCGTCCCTCTACTTCTCCGGTAGGTGCTGGCTTCTTCTTCGTAGGGAAGAAGGATGGTGGTCTTAGGCCGTGCATTGACTACCGGAACTTGAATAAGGTCACTGTAAGGAACCAGTATCCCCTTCCTTTGATTCCTGATCTCTTCAATCAGGTTCAGGGGGCCCAAAGGTTCTCTATGTTTGATCTACGGGGGGCTTATAACCTTATCCGCATCAAAGAGGGGGATGAGTGGAAGACTGCGTTTAACACGCCCGAAGGTCATTTCGAATACCTCGTCATGCCCTTTGGGTTGTGTAATGCTCCCGCGGTCTTCCTGAATTTCATAAATGAGATTTTAAGAGACTACCTGGGGGTATTTCTTGTAGTGTACCTTGATGACATACTTGTGTTTTCCAAGGACTGGTCCTCCCACATTGAGCATGTCAGGAAGGTGGTCCAGGCCCTTCGGGAAAACAAACTGTTTGCTAAGACCGAAAAATGTGTGTTTGGGGTTCAGGAGATACCATTTTTGGGTCAAATCCTCACTCCTCATGATTTCCGCATGGACCCCGCCAGGGTCCAGGCTGTGGCGGAATTGGTCCAACCTGCCTCCCTGAAGGCGTTACAGTGCTTCCTGGGGTTTGCTAATTATTACAGGAGATTTATTGCTAACTTCTCGGTCATCGCTAAGCCTCTTACGGATCTCACTCGCAAAGGTGCTAATCTCCTCCACTGGCCTCCTGAGGCTGTCCAGGCTTTTGAGGTCCTTAAGAAGTGCTTTATCTCGGCCCCAGTGCTGGTTCAGCCCAACCAAATGGAGCCATTCATCGTGGAGGTTGACGCCTCCGAGGTGGGAGTGGGTGCTGTCTTGTCCCAGGGTACCAGGTCCCTCACCCATCTCCGTCCCTGTGCCTACTTCTCCAGGAAGTTCTCACCCACTGAGAGTAACTATGATATTGGCAACCGCGAACTCTTAGCCATTAAATAGGCATTTGAAGAGTGGTGCCACTTCCTGGAGGGGGCTAGGCACCAGGTAACGGTCCTTACCGACCACAAGAATCTGGTTTTCCTAGAATTTGCCCGGAGGCTAAACCCGAGACAAGCTCGATGGGCTTTATTTTTTACCAGATTCAACTTTTTGGTCACCTATAGGGCTGGGTCTAAAAATATTAAGGCTGATGCACTGTCGCGTAGCTTCATGGCCAGCCCTCCTTCGGAGGAAGATCCTGCTTGTGTTTTGCCTCCAGGTATAATCATTTCCTCTATTGATTCTGATTTAGTCTCCGAAATTGCGGCTGATCAAGGTTCAGCTCCCGGGAACCTTCCTGAGAACAAGCTGTTTGTTCCCTTGCAATTCCGGCTAAGGGTACTTAGGGAAAATCATGACTCTGCACTATCTGGCCATCCAGGTATCCTGGGTACCAAGCACCTCATTGCCAGAAACTACTGGTGCCTGATTTGCTTAAAGACGTTAAGGCCTACGTCGCCGCTTGTGAAGTTTGTGCTAGGTCCAAGACTCCCAGGTCCCGACCAGCGGGCTTACTATGTTCTTTGCCCATTCCCCAGAGACCTTGGACCCATATCTCCATGGATTTTATCACCGATTTGCCTCCATCTCAAGGCAAGTCGGTGGTGTGGGTTGTAGTAGACCGCTTCAGTAAGATGTGCCACTTTGTGCCCCTCAAGAAACTACACAATGCTAAGACGTTAGCTACCTTGTTTGTCAAACACATCCTGCGTCTCCATGGGGTTCCTGTCAACATTGTTTCGGACAGAGGGGTACAATTTGTTTCATTGTTTTGGAGAGCCTTCTGTAAAAAGTTGTAGATTGATTTGTCCTTCTCCTCGGCCTTCCATCCTGAAACTAATTGCCAAACTGAGAGGACTAATCAGTCTCTAGAACAATATTTAAGGTGTTTTATCTCTGACTGTCAATATGATTGGGTCTCTTTCATTCCCCTCGCCGAATTTTCCCTTAATAACCGGGTCAGTAACTCGTCAGGGGTCTCCCCCTTTTTCTGTAATTTTGGGTTTAATCCACGGTTCTCCTCCGTTTCACCTGGTAGTTCCAACAATCCCGAGGTAAAGGTCGTTCATCGGGAACTGTGCAAAGTCTGGGCCCAGGTTCAGAAGAACCTAGAGGCATCCCAGAGCATACAAAAGACTCAGGCAGATAGAAGACGTTCTGCTAACCCCTTGTTTGTGGTCGGGGATCTGGTGTGGCTATCTTCAAAAAATTTGCGCCTTAAAGTCCCGTCTAAGAAGTTTGCTCCCCGGTTTATAGGGCCGTACAAGGTCATTGAAGTCCTTAACCCCGTCTCCTTCCGACTGGAGTTGCCCCCGTCTTTTTGAGTACACGACGTGTTTCATGCCTCCCTCCTTAAACGCTGCTCCCCGTCCTTGGCTCCCTCGAGGAAACCTCCGGTTCCTGTTCTCACCCCTGAGGGGGTAGAATTCGAGGTGGCCAAGATTGTGGACAGCAGGATGGTCCAAGGCTCCCTCCAGTACCTGGTCCATTGGAGAGGATACGTGCCTGAGGCGAGGACTTGGGTACCCGCCCGGGATGTTCACGCTGGGGTATTGCTCAGGAGGTTCCACCTACGTTTCCCCAATAAGCCAGGTCCACCTAGAAAGGGTCCGGTGGCCCCTCATAAAAGGGGGGTACTGTAAAGGATCTGCCAGACAGAGCTTCTGTGTCGACACCCGTGGGTAATCAGTCTGCACCTGCTCCTATGTCTGTGAGACTGACTCCATCTTCCACCACTCAGGATGGCAGGCTTAGGAGTGGGAAAGCCTATCACAGCCTGGCCAGACTGAGCTAGCTCCCGCCCACTGTCTATTTATACCTGCCTTTCCTGTTCCTCCTTTGCCTGTGATTCTGCTCTGCTTGTTTCCTGGCTCTGCTGCTGCTGCTTGAACTACTGATCCTCTGCTTGTTATTGACCTTGGCTTACTGACCACTCTCCTGCTCAGCGTTTTGTACCTCGTGCACTCCTGGTTTGACTCGTTCACTACTCTCGTTGCTCATGGTGTCTCCGTGGGCAGCTGCCCCGTTTCCCTAGCTTCTGTGTACCCTTGTCTGTTTGTCTGTCGTGCACTTACTGAGCGTAGGGACCGTCGCCCAGTTGTACCCCGTCGCCTAGGACGGGTCGTTGCAAGTAGGCAGGGACTGAGTGGCGGGTAGATTAGAGCTCACCTGTCTGTCTCCCTACCCCGTCATTACAGTGATCCTCACTTTCCAGGTAGACCTCAGAAGAAACCAGAAGTTCCAGAGAATTGTTAGTTCCCCAGAACACGTTATCCTCAGTGAAATTAAGGATTTCCATGTGGTTTCACGTAATGACCTCTGGTGACCAAGATGTTTTTATGAAATTTCCCAGAACTTGAAAAATTCATTGATCCTTTGACGCGAAGCGGATTGAAGCTTGGCAGCCATGACTGTGTTTTCAGAGGTTGGTAATCTCTAGAATTATCCATGAACCTGAGATCATGAATTATTGAAGATGTGCAGCAGCCTCAGAGTTTATATTATCTTCTGTATATCAGGAAAAGTAGCTCTATTATGTGCAGGCCGTGTAATGCACAGACACGCCGGGTCCTACAAGCAAGATTCCGATAGATTGACACCCCCAGTTATTGTGCATGCCCAAGTAGGTCAAAATACACACTGACATTCACCACAGCATCCCCTGACATCATGTTCATATGCCCGAGTCACGCTACTACTACTCTCTAAATCAGGGGTCAGCAACCTGTGGCATTGGTGCCACAGCCGGCACATAGTTTGCTGGCACGCTTCCCTCTCCAAGCTGGTGTTCAGTAGCTGTGGCACTGGCGTAGCTATAGGGGTCGCAGCGGTCGCAATTGCGACCGGGCCCAGAAGCCAGGGGGGCCCACGGCCCCCCGCACCACATCAATAAAAAGTTACTATAGTAACTCGGGCCGCGGGCCCCTGTTACTATAGTAACATACTTTACTTACCTTCCTGGTTCCGGATCGCAGCGGAGGTCCTGACGTCAGGCGCTGTGCGCAGCGCATGACGTCACAGCGCTATGCCGCCGCGCACAGCATCGAGACTACAGAACTCCCGCCGCGGCCGAAGAGGAAGGTAAGGTTAGCCCTGACTTGCGGGGTCCGACTCCCGGGACCCGCCAATCAGCTGTTTTGAAGGGGCCGCAGCACTCGTACGAGAGCTGCTCCCCTTCATTCCTGTCACTTCATGCCGGTCACACTGTGAATCGGTGTCGGCGATTCACAGTGTGAGCGAGTAGTGAAATGAAGGGGAAGCAGCTCTCGTACGAGTGCTGCGGCCCCTTCAAAACAGCTGATTGGCGGGTCCCGGGCGACACATCAGCTATTGATGGCCTATCCTGTGGACAGGCCATCAATGTTTAGGGACTGCACAACCCCTAAGCCTACGATGTATCAGGCTTAGGGGGCCCATGAGACAGGATCACAGATTGTGTGATCCTGTCTGCTGGGCCCTGTATCTAAGCCAATCACATGGTAGGCTTAGATACATGGCCCATGCGTGATCCTGTCTGCTGGGCCCTGTATCTAAGCCTACCACACTGTAGGTTTAGATACAGGGCCCCAGCACACAGTAATCTTATACTGTATAAGATTACTGTCTGCTGGACCCTGTATCTAAGCCTACCTTGTGGTAGGCTTAGATACAGGGTCCCACAGACAGTATCACACATGGGCCCTGTATCTAAGCCTTAGGGTATGTGCACAGACACTAATTACGTCCGTAATTGACGGACGTATTTCGGCCGCAAGTAGTGGACCGAACACAGTGCAGGGAGCCGGGCTCCTAGCATCATAGTTATGTACGATGCTAGGAGTCCCTGCCTCTCTGTGGAACTACTGTCCCGTACTGAAAACATGATTACACTACGGGACAGTTGTCCTGCAGCGAGGCAGGGACTCCTAGCATCGTACATAAGTATGATGCTAGGAGCCCGGCTCCCTGCACTGTGTTCGGTCCAGTACTTGCGGCCGAAATACGTCCGTCAATTACGGACGTAATTAGTGTGTGTGCACATACCCTAACACACGTGTTACTAATCATTTTTGGTGTGTTTTCTTACAGGTTCGGTCGTTGGACTACGGCGGATTCCAGGACTACTTCGATGACAACTTTTTTTTTATTAATAAAATGGTTAATGAGGGTTGTGTGGGTTTTTTTTTTATTTCAATAAAATATTTTTTCTATGTCTTTGTGTTTTTTTTTTAAACTATATTAGTACCGCCTTAGTAATGGCCGCCTGGTGATTGACAGCATCCATTGCTAAGGCGGGGCTTAGTGTTAGCGGATGCAGAGGCAATCACTAACCCCCATTATTACCCCGGTACCCACCGCCACCAGGGGTGCTGGGAAGAGCCGGGTACGATCCAGTACCTGACCATCTGTAGTGATTGTCGGCCACTGGGGTGGCCGCAGTCTGGTATTATCAGGAGGGGAAAGGCCAAAAACAGTGGCCCTTCCCACCCTGGTAATGCTGCCTGCTGCTGCTTTATTGTATCTGGCTGGTTATGAAAATGGGGGGGACCCCACGTCATTTAAAAAAAAAAAAAAAAAAAAATAATTGGAAAGAACGATTTCGGGTCCCCCCCAATTTTCATAACCAGCCAGATACAACACAGCAGCAGCAGGCAGCATTACAAGGGTGGGAAGGGCCACTGTTTTTGGCCTTCCCCAGCCTAATACTACCAGCCTGCGGCCACCCCGATGCCTGCCCGTCACTACAGATGGTCGGGTACTGGTTCATACCCGGCTCTTCCCAGTACCCCTGGTGGCGGTGGGTACCGGGGTAATAATGGGGGTTAGTGTAGCCTCTGCACCGGCTAACATTAAGCCTCGCCTTAGTAATGGAGGTTGTCAATCAGCCAGCGGCCATTACTAAGGCGGTGATAATAAAGTTTAAAAAGATACAAGCACATAGAAAAATATTTTATTGAAATAAAAAAACAACCCTCATTAACCATTTTATTGAGAATAAAAAAAACGCCGTCATTGAAGTCCTCGTATCCGAAGTCCAACAACCGAACCTGTAAAAAAAACACAAACACAAAAATAATCGTCGGCACAGAACATCGTAAGACCCATTCAAATGAATGGGCAGATGTTTGCCGACGCTTTTGAGCCGCATTTTCGGACGTAATTCAATGCTAAAACGCCCGAATTACGTCCGTAAATAGGGTGTGTGAACCCAGCCTTAGTGACGCCCCCGGCTGCTAGTGCTGCATTGTTGGGTCACTTAGGAGACCCAGCGATGCAGCTGAAAGCTGCGGACCGTCGGCCATGAGATGTTTGCGGGGGGGGGGGGGGTGGGCCAGTAAGAATTTTTGCATCGGGGCCCATGAGCCTCTAGCTACGCCCCTGAGCTGTGGTCTATCCTATTTGCACCCCCAAATCTGGTATTGAGTACCCATTGTCTCTCCTATGTGCCCCCCAAGCTGGTGTTCAGTAGTCGCTCTCTCCTGTGTAGAGTTTCCCCTAAGCTGGTGTTCAGTAGTCGCTCTCTCCTCTGTGCAGCCCCCTTCTAACTGGTGTTCAGTAGCCATGGTATCTCCTGTGTGCACTCTCCCCCTCCAGCTGTTGTTCAGTAGATGTGGTCTCTCCTCTGTTCAGCCCCTCTAGCTGGTGTTCAGTAGCCGCGGTCTCTCCTGTGTGCAGTTCCCTTTATCTGGTGTTCAGTAGATGCAGTCTCTCCTATTTGCCCCCCCCCAGTTGGTGTACAGTAGTCGCGGTCTGTCCTATGTGCTCCCCCAGCTTGTGTTCAGTAGATGCGGTCTCTCCTCTGTTCAGCCCCCGTTCAGCTGGTGTTCAGTAGCCGCAATCTCTCCTGTGTACAGTTCCTCCTATCTGGTGTGCAGTAGATGCAGTCTCTAATATGTGCCCCCCAGCTGGTGTTCAGTAGTCACGGTCTCTCCTATGTGATCCACCAGATAGTGTTCAGTAGCCTCATTTGCACCACAGATGGATGATCTTTGCAAAGAAGATCTGGGACAAGGGTCACACTGAAATGTAAGCTTAATTACCTGATTATTTGATTTATGTCACATACGTGGTAACAGTGTGTCTTATGACTTTCATGTTTGCATGGCGCACCGAGTACATCATTGATTTATTTTTATTTTTTATCGGCACGCTATACACAAAAGGCTGCCTACCCCTGCACTAACTGGTACTTTATGAGCATGCAAGAATATTAAGTGCAAATCTGACTCAGCATTAAACACGTCTTTCGTTTTTTGTGAGAGGTCAGAAGATCTGAACAGAAACAAGTAATTGCAAGCTCTGACTGGCAGTAGAATGACACGGCAGGTGGGTGGAGCAGGCAAGTCTTACAGATGCCATAGTATGTACTGGGGGCACCGTGCATTTAGTGGTATCCTTGCATCCTTGCATTTACTGGTAGCCTTGAAATATTTGCTCTACGTGTTCCATCTTTATGTCCCTCTTTGGCCTCTCAAAAACTTGGGCGGTCGCTATAGCTGGTAGGGGAGCAATTCGGCTTACACTGAGGGTGCTATAGCCGGTACTGGGAGCAATGTGGCGTACACTGAGGGTGCTATAGCCGGTACTGGGAGCAATGTGGCTTACACTGAGGGTGCTATAGCTGGTACTAGGAGCAATGTGGCTTACACTGAGGGTGCTATAGCTGGTACTGGGAGCACTGTGGCTTACACTGAGGGTGCTATAGCCGGTACTGGGAGCACTGCGGCTTACACTGCGGCTGTTATAGCTGGTACTGGGAGCAATGTGGCTTACACTGAGGGTGCTATAGCTGGTAGGGGAGCACTTCGGCTTACACTGAGGGTGCTATAGCTGGTACTGGGAGCAATGTGGCTTACACTGAGGGTGCTATAGCTGGTACTGGGAGCACTTCGGCTTACACTGAGGGTGCTATAGCTGGTACTGGGAGCAATGTGGCTTACACTGAGGGTGCTATAGCTGGTACTGGGAGCACTTCGGCTTACACTGAGGGTGCTATAGCTGGTACTGGGAGCACTGTGGCTTACACTGAGGGTGCTATAGCTGGTACTGGGAGTACTGTGGCTTACACTGAGGGTGCTATAGCTGGTACTGGGAGCAATGCGGCTTACACTGAGGGTGCTATAGCTGGTACTGGGAGCACTGTGGCTTACACTGCGGCTGTTATAGCTGGTACTGGGAGCAATGTGGCTTACACTGAGGGTGTTATAGCTGGTACTGGGAGCAATGTGGCTTACACTGAGGGTGCTATAGCCGGTACTGGGAGCAATGTGGCTTACACTGAGGGTGCTATAGCAGGTACTGGGAGCACTGTGGCTTACACTGAGGGTGCTATAGCCGATACTGGGAGCACTGTGGCTTACACTGAGGGTGCTATAGCCGGTACTGGGAGCAATGTGGCTTACACTGAGGGTGCTATAGCCGGTACTGGGAGCAATGTGGCTTACACTGAGGGTGCTATAGCCGGTACTGGGAGCAATGTGGCTTACACTGAGGGTGCTATAGCCGGTACTGGGAGCAATGTGGCTTACACTGAGGGTGCTATAGCTGGTACTAGGACCACTGTGGCTTACACTGCGGCTGTTATAGCTGGTACTGGGAGCAATGTGGCTTACACTGAGGGTGCTATAGCCGGTACTGGGAGCAATGTGGCTTACACTGAGGGTGCTATAGCTGGTACTAGGAGCAATGTGGCTTACACTGAGGGTGCTATAGCCGGTACTGGGAGCACTGTGGCTTACACTGAGGGTGCTATAGCTGGTACTGGGAGCACTGTGGCTTACAATGAGGGTGCTATAGCCGGTACTGGGAGCACTGTGGCTTACACTGAGGGTGCTATAGCCGGTACTGGGAGCACTGCGGCTTACACTGCGGCTGTTATAGCTGGTACTGGGAGCAATGTGGCTTACACTGAGGGTGCTATAGCTGGTAGGGGAGCACTTCGGCTTACACTGAGGGTGCTATAGCCGGTACTGGGGGCACTGTGGCTTACACTGAGGGTGCTATAGCCGGTACTGGGAGCAATGTGGCTTACACTGAGGGTGCTATAGCTGGTACTAGGAGCAATGTGGCTTACACTGAGGGTGCTATAGCTGGTACTGGGAGCACTGTGGCTTACACTGAGGGTGCTATAGCCGGTACTGGGAGCAATGTGGCTTACACTGAGGGTGCTATAGCTGGTACTAGGAGCAATGTGGCTTACACTGAGGGTGCTATAGCTGGTACTGGGAGCACTGTGGCTTACACTGAGGGTGCTATAGCCGGTACTGGGAGCACTGCGGCTTACACTGCGGCTGTTATAGCTGGTACTGGGAGCAATGTGGCTTACACTGAGGGTGCTATAGCTGGTAGGGGAGCACTTCGGCTTACACTGAGGGTGCTATAGCCGGTACTGGGAGCACTGTGGCTTACACTGAGGGTGCTATAGCCGGTACTGGGAGCAATGTGGCTTACACTGAGGGTGCTATAGCTGGTACTGGGAGCACTTCGGCTTACACTGAGGGTGCTATAGCTGGTACTGGGAGCAATGTGGCTTACACTGAGGGTGCTATAGCTGGTACTGGGAGCAATGTGGCTTACACTGCGGCTGTTATAGCTGGTACTGGGAGCAATGTGGCTTACACTGAGGGTGCTATAGCCGGTACTGGGAGCAATGTGGCTTACACTGAGGGTGCTATAGCTGGTACTAGGAGCAATGTGGCTTACACTGAGGGTGCTATAGCCGGTACTGGGAGCACTGTGGCTTACACTGAGGGTGCTATAGCTGGTAGGGGAGCACTTCGGCTTACACTGAGGGTGCTATAGCCGGTACTGGGGGCACTGTGGCTTACACTGAGGGTGCTATAGCCGGTACTGGGAGCAATGTGGCTTACACTGAGGGTGCTATAGCTGGTACTAGGAGCAATGTGGCTTACACTGAGGGTGCTATAGCTGGTACTGGGAGCACTGTGGCTTACACTGAGGGTGCTATAGCCGGTACTGGGAGCAATGTGGCTTACACTGAGGGTGCTATAGCTGGTACTAGGAGCAATGTGGCTTACACTGAGGGTGCTATAGCTGGTACTGGGAGCACTGTGGCTTACACTGAGGGTGCTATAGCCGGTACTGGGAGCACTGCGGCTTACACTGCGGCTGTTATAGCTGGTACTGGGAGCAATGTGGCTTACACTGAGGGTGCTATAGCTGGTAGGGGAGCACTTCGGCTTACACTGAGGGTGCTATAGCTGGTACTGGGAGCAATGTGGCTTACACTGAGGGTGCTATAGCTGGTACTGGGAGCACTTCGGCTTACACTGAGGGTGCTATAGCTGGTACTGGGAGCAATGTGGCTTACACTGAGGGTGCTATAGCTGGTACTGGGAGCACTTCGGCTTACACTGAGGGTGCTATAGCTGGTACTGGGGGCAATGTGGCTTACACTGCGGCTGTTATAGCTGGTACTGGGAGCAATGTGGCTTACACTGAGGGTGTTATAGCTGGTACTGGGAGCAATGTGGCTTACACTGAGGGTGCTATAGCCGGTACTGGGAGCAATGTGGCTTACACTGAGGGTGCTATAGCTGGTACTGGGAGCACTGTGGCTTACACTGAGGGTGCTATAGCAGGTACTGGGATCACTGTGACTTACACTGAGGGTGCTATAGCTGATACTGGGAGCACTGTGGCTTACACTGAGGGTGCTATAGCCGGTACTGGGAGCAATGTGGCTTACACTGAGGGTGCTATAGCCGGTACTAGGAGCAATGTGGCTTACACTGAGGGTGCTATAGCCGGTACTGGGAGCACTTCGGCTTACACTGAGGGTGCTATAGCTGATACTGGGAGCAATGTGGCTTACACTGAGGGTGCTATAGCTGATACTGGGAGCAATGTGGCTTACACTGAGGGTGCTATAGCCGGTACTGGGAGCACTTCGGCTTACAATGAGGGTGCTATAGCTGGTACTAGGAGCAATGTGGCTTACACTGAGGGTGCTATAGCCGGTACTGGGAGCAATGTGGCTTACACTGAGGGTGCTATAGCCGGTACTGGGAGCAATGTGGCTTACACTGAGGGTGCTATAGCAGGTACTGGGATCACTGTGACTTACACTGAGGGTGCTATAGCTGATACTGGGAGCACTGTGGCTTACACTGAGGGTGCTATAGCCGGTACTGGGAGCAATGTGGCTTACACTGCGGCTGTTATAGCTGGTACTGGGAGCAATGTGGCTTACACTGAGGGTGTTATAGCTGGTACTGGGAGCAATGTGGCTTACACTGAGGGTGCTATAGCCGGTACTGGGAGCAATGTGGCTTACACTGAGGGTGCTATAGCAGGTACTGGGATCACTGTGACTTACACTGAGGGTGCTAT
This sequence comes from Rhinoderma darwinii, assembly GCF_050947455.1. Classification (NCBI taxonomy): domain Eukaryota; kingdom Metazoa; phylum Chordata; class Amphibia; order Anura; family Rhinodermatidae; genus Rhinoderma; species Rhinoderma darwinii. Next base: position 77,789 of record NW_027463828.1, read on the forward strand.
AGCTGATACTGGGAGCACTGTGGCTTACACTGAGGGTGCTATAGCCGGTACTGGGAGCAATGTGGCTTACACTGAGGGTGCTATAGCCGGTACTAGGAGCAATGTGGCTTACACTGAGGGTGCTATAGCCGGTACTGGGAGCACTTCGGCTTACACTGAGGGTGCTATAGCTGATACTGGGAGCAATGTGGCTTACACTGAGGGTGCTATAGCTGATACTGGGAGCAATGTGGCTTACACTGAGGGTGCTATAGCCGGTACTGGGAGCACTTCGGCTTACAATGAGGGTGCTATAGCTGGTACTAGGAGCAATGTGGCTTACACTGAGGGTGCTATAGCCGGTACTGGGAGCAATGTGGCTTACACTGAGGGTGCTATAGCCGGTACTGGGAGCAATGTGGCTTACACTGAGGGTGCTATAGCTGGTACTGGGAGCAATGTGGCTTACACTGAGGGTGCTATAGCTGGTACTACCGTGTTTCCCCGAAAGTAAGACAGTGTCTTACTTTCTTTTTATCCCCAAAAGCCCCACTATGTCTTACTTTCGGGGTATGTCTTATATTGGAAAAAAATTGTCGAATTATTTTTTATTTTTTTTTTCACAAACTTTATTTAACTGTTTTACATTTTTTTTTTTAGTCCCACCAGGGGACTTCACTATGCGATGTGCCGATCGCATATATAATGCTTTGGTATACTTAGTATACCGAAGCATTATTGCCTGTCAGTGTAAAACTGACAGGCAACCTATTAGGTCATGCCTCCGGCATCGCCTAACAGGCAGATGCTGAAGGCAGACCTGGGGGTCTTTGTTAGACCCCCGGCTGTCATGGAAACCCGACGGCGACCCGCGATTTGTTTGCGGGGGCGCCGATCGGGTGACAGAGGGAGCTCCCCCCTCTGTCAAACACATTAAATGCCGCTGTCACTATTGACAGCGGCATTTAATGGGTTAAACTGCCGGAATCGGCGCGCGCTTCGATTCCGGCAGTTGCAGCAGGAGCCAGGCTGTGTATAACAGCCGTGCTCCAGCCGCTGATCGCGTGGGTACAGTCTCAGTACCCGCGCCATCACAGGACGGATATATCCGTCCTCCTGCGCGAACTAGCAGCTGCTGAGGACGGATATATCCGGCGCGGTGACGTATGGAGAGGGGGGCGGCGCGGAAGTGGGCAGGAGGCGGCAATACCCCCGTGTTTCCCCGAAAGTAAGACATATGTCTTACTTTCGGGGTACGGCTTATATTAGCCGACCCCCCTGAAACCCCCGATACGTCTTACAATCGGGGGTGTCTTACTATCGGGGAAACACGGTAGGAGCACTGTGGCTTACACTGAGGGTGCTATATCCGGTACTGGGAGCAATGTGGCTTACACTGAGGGTGCTATAGCTGGTACTGGGAGCAATGTGGCTTACACTGAGGGTGCTATATCCGGTACTGGGAGCACTGCGGCTTACACTGAGGGTGCTATAGCCAGTACTGGGAGCAATGTGGCTTACACTGAGGGTGCTATAGCAGGTACTGGGAGCAATGTGGCTTACACTGAGGGTGCTATAGCTGGTACTGGGAGCAATGTGGCTTACACTGAGGGTGCTATAGCAGGTACTGGGAGCAATGTGGCTTACACTGAGGGTGCTATAGCAGGTACTGGGAGCAATGTGGCTTACACTGAGGGTGCTATAGCCGGTACTGGGAGCAATGTGGCTTACACTGAGGGTGCTATAGCCGGTACTGGGAGCACTGTGGCTTACACTGAGGGTGCTATAGCTGGTACTAGGAGCAATGTGGCTTACACTGAGGGTGCTATAGCTGGTACTGGGAGCAATGTGGCTTACACTGAGGGTGCTATAGCTGGTACTGGGAGCAATGTGGCTTACACTGAGGGTGCTATAGCCGGTACTGGGAGCACTGTGGCTTACACTGAGGGTGCTATAGCTGGTACTAGGAGCAATGTGGCTTACACTGAGGGTGCTATAGCTGGTACTGGGGGCACTGTGGCTTACACTGAGGGTGCTATAGCCGGTACTGGGAGCAATGTGGCTTACACTGAGGGTGCTATAGCCGGTACTGGGAGCAATGTGGCTTACACTGAGGGTGCTATAGCCGGTACTGGGAGCAATGTGGCTTACACTGAGGGTGCTATAGCCGGTACTGGGAGCACTGTGGCTTACACTGAGGGTGCTATAGCCGGTACTGGGAGCAATGTGGCTTACACTGAGGGTGCTATAGCCGGTACTGGGAGCACTGTGGCTTACACTGAGGGTGCTATAGCTGGTACTAGGAGCAATGTGGCTTACACTGAGGGTGCTATAGCTGGTACTGGGAGCAATGTGGCTTACACTGAGGGTGCTATAGCTGGTACTGGGAGCACTGTGGCTTACACTGAGGGTGCTATAGCCGGTACTGGGAGCAATGTGGCTTACACTGAGGGTGCTATAGCCGGTACTGGGAGCAATGTGGCTTACACTGAGGGTGCTATAGCCGGTACTGGGAGCACTGAGGCTTACACTGCGGCTGTTATAACTGGTACTGGGAGCAATGTGGCTTACACTGAGGGTGCTATAGCCGGTACTGGGAGCAATGTGGCTTACACTGAGGGTGCTATAGCTGGTACTGGGAGCACTCTGGCTTACACTGAGGGTGCTATAGCCGGTACTGGGAGCAATGTGGCTTACACTGAGGGTGCTATAGCTGGTACTGGGACCACTGTGACTTACACTGCGGCTGTTATAGCTGGTACTGGGAGCAATGTGGCTTACACTGAGGGTGCTATAGCTGGTACTGGGAGCAATGTGGCTTACACTGAGGGTGCTATAGCTGGTACTGGGAGCACTCTGGCTTACACTGAGGGTGCTATAGCCGGTACTGGGAGCAATGTGGCTTACACTGAGGGTGCTATAGCCGGTACTGGGAGCACTGTGGCTTACACTGAGGGTGCTATAGCCGGTACTGGGAGCAATGTGGCTTACACTGAGGGTGCTATAGCTGGTAGGGGAGCACTGTGGCTTACACTGAGGGTGCTATAGCCGGTACTGGGAGCAATGTGGCTTACACTGAGGGTGCTATAGCCGGTACTGGGAGCAATGTGGCTTACACTGAGGGTGCTATAGCTGGTACTAGGAGCAATGTGGCTTACACTGAGGGTGCTATTGCTGGTACTAGGAGCACTGTGGCTTACACTGAGGGTGCTATATCCGGTACTGGGAGCACTGCGGCTTACACTGAGGGTGCTATAGCCAGTACTGGGAGCAATGTGGCTTACACTGAGGGTGCTATAGCCGGTACTGGGAGCAATGTGGCTTACACTGAGGGTGTTATAGCTGGTACTGGGAGCACTGTGGCTTACACTGAGGGTGCTATAGCCGGTACTGGGAGCAATGTGGCTTACACTGAGGGTGCTATAGCCGATACAGGAAGCACTGTGGCTTACACTGAGGGTGCTATAGCTGGTACTGGGAGCACTCTGGCTTACACTGAGGGTGCTATAGCTGGTACTGGGAGCACTGTGGCTTACACTGAGGGTGCTATAGCTGGTACTGGGAGCACTGTGGCTTACACTGAGGGTGCTATAGCCGGTACTGGGAGCAATGTGGCTTACACTGAGGGTGCTATAGCTGGTACTGGGAGCACTCTGGCTTACACTGAGGGTGCTATAGCCGGTACTGGGAGCAATGTGGCTTACACTGAGGGTGCTATAGCAGGTACTGGGAGCAATGTGGCTTACACTGAGGGTGCTATAGCAGGTACTGGGAGCAATGTGGCTTACACTGAGGGTGCTATAGCAGGTACTAGGAGCAATGTGGCTTACACTGAGGGTGCTATAGCCGGTACTAGGAGCAATGTGGCTTACACTGAGGGTGCTATAGCTGGTACTAGGAGCAATGTGGCTTACACTGAGGGTGCTATAGCTGGTACTAGGAGCAATGTGGCTTACACTGAGGGTGCTATATCCGGTACTGGGAGCACTGCGGCTTACACTGAGGGTGCTATAGCCAGTACTGGGAGCAATGTGGCTTACACTGAGGGTGCTATAGCCGGTACTGGGAGCACTGTGGCTTACACTGAGGGTGCTATAGCCGGTACTGGGAGCAATGTGGCTTACACTGCGGCTGTTATAGCTGGTACTGGGAGCAATGTGGCTTACACTGAGGGTGCTATAGCCGGTACTGGGAGCAATGTGGCTTACACTGAGGGTGCTATAGCCGATACTGGAAGCACTGTGGCTTACACTGAGGGTGCTATAGCCGATACTGGGAGCACTGTGGCTTACACTGAGGGTGCTATAGCTGGTACTGGGAGCACTGTGGCTTACACTGAGGGTGCTATAGCTGGTACTGGGAGCAGTGTAGCTTACACTGAGGGTGCTATAGCCGGTACTGGGAGCTATGTGGCTTACACTGAGGGTGCTATAGCTGGTACTGGGAGCACTCTGGCTTACACTGAGGGTGCTATAGCCGGTACTGGGAGCAATGTGGCTTAAACTGAGGGTGCTATAGCAGGTACTGGGAGCAATGTGGCTTACACTGAGGGTGCTATAGCCGGTACTAGGAGCACTGTGGCTTACACTGAGGGTGCTATAGCCGGTACTGGGAGCACTGTGGCTTACACTGAGGGTGCTATAGCCGGTAATGGGAGCAATGTGGTTTACACTGAGGGTGCTATAGCCGATACTGGGAGCACTGTGGCTTACACTGAGGGTGCTATAGCTGGTACTAGGAGCACTGTGGCTTACACTGAGGGTGCTATAGCAGGTACTGGGGGCCCTGTGGCTTACACTGAGGGTGCTATAGCTGGTACTAGGAGCACTGTGGCTTACACTGAGGGTGCTATAGCTGGTACTAGGAGCACTGTGGCTTACACTGAGGGTGCTATAGCAGGTACTGGGGGCACTGTGGCTTACACTGAGGGTGCTATAGCAGGTACTGGGGGCCCTGTGGCTTACACTGAGGGTGCTATAGCTGGTACTGGGAACACTGTGGCTTACACTGAGGGTGCTATAGCAGGTACTGGGGGCCCTGTTGCTTACACTCAGGGTGCTATAGCTGGTACTGGGAGCAATGTGGCTTACACTGTGGCTGCTATAGCTGGTACTGGGAGCACTGTGGCTTACACTGGGGGTGCTATAGCTGGTAGGGGATCACTGTGACTTACACTGAGGGTGCTATAGCCGGTACTAGGAGCAATGTGGCTTACACTGAGGGTGCTATAGCTGGTACTAGGAGCACTGTGGCTTACACTGAGGGTGCTATAGCCGGTACTGGGAGAACTGCGGCTTACACTGCGGCTGTTATATCCGGTACTGGGAGCACTGTGGCTTACACTGAGGGTGCTATAGCCGGTACTGGGAGCAATGTGGCTTACACTGAGGGTGCTATAGCTGGTACTGGGAGCACTGTGGCTTACACTGAGGGTGCTATATCCGGTACTGGGAGCACTGCGGCTTACACTGAGGGTGCTATAGCCAGTACTGGGAGCACTGCGGCTTACACTGAGGGTGCTATAGCCGGTACTGGGAGCACTGTGGCTTACACTGAGGGTGCTATAGCCGATACTGGGAGCAATGTGGCTTACACTGAGGGTGCTATAGCCGGTACTGGGAGCAATGTGGCTTACACTGAGGGTGCTATAGCCGATACTGGAAGCACTGTGGCTTACACTGAGGGTGCTATAGCCGATACTGGGAGCACTGTGGCTTACACTGAGGGTGCTATAGCTGGTACTGGGAGTACTGTGGCTTACACTGAGGGTGCTATAGCCGATACTGGGAGCACTGTGGCTTACACTGAGGGTGCTATAGCCGGTATTAGGAGCAATGTGGCTTACACTGAGGGTGCTATAGCTGGTACTGGGAGCAGTGTAGCTTACACTGAGGGTGCTATAGCCGGTACTGGGAGCAATGTGGCTTACACTGAGGGTGCTATAGCTGGTACTGGGAGCAATGTGGCTTAAACTGAGGGTGCTATAGCAGGTACTGGGAGCAATGTGGCTTACACTGAGGGTGCTATAGCAGGTACTGGGAGCAATGTGGCTTACACTGAGGGTGCTATAGCCGGTACTGGGAGCACTCTGGCTTACACTGAGGGTGCTATAGCCGGTACTGGGAGCACTGTGGCTTACACTGAGGGTGCTATAGCAGGTACTGGGAGCAATGTGGCTTACACTGAGGGTGCTATAGCAGGTACTGGGAGCAATGTGGCTTACACTGAGGGTGCTATAGCAGGTACTGGGAGCAATGTGGCTTACACTGAGGGTGCTATAGCCGATACTAGGAGCACTGTGGCTTACACTGAGGGTGCTATAGCCGGTACTGGGAGCACTGTGGCTTACACTGAGGGTGCTATAGCAGGTACTGGGAGCAATGTGGCTTACACTGAGGGTGCTATAGCCGGTACTGGGAGCAATGTGGTTTACACTGAGGGTGCTATAGCCGGTACTGGGAGCAATGTGGCTTACACTGAGGGTGCTATAGCCGGTACTGGGAGCAATGTGGCTTACACTGAGGGTGCTATAGCTGGTACTGGGGGCACTGTGGCTTACACTGAGGGTGCTATAGCTGGTAGGGGAGCACTGTGGCTTACACTGAGGGTGCTATAGCAGGTACTGGGGGCACTGTGGCTTACACTGAGGGTGCTATAGCAGGTACTGGGGGCCCTGTGGCTTACACTGAGGGTGCTATAGCTGGTACTGGGAACACTGTGGCTTACACTGAGGGTGCTATAGCAGGTACTGGGGGCCCTGTTGCTTACACTCAGGGTGCTATAGCTGGTACTGGGAGCAATGTGGCTTACACTGTGGCTGCTGAAGCTGGTACTGGGAGCACTGTGGCTTACACTGGGGGTGCTATAGCTGGTAGGGGATCACTGTGACTTACACTGGGGGTGCTATAGCCGGTACTAGGAGCACTGTGGCTTACACTGAGGGTGCAACAGCTGGTACTGGGAGCACTGTTGCTTACACTGATGGTGCTATAGCTGGTACTGGGAGCAATGTGGCTTACTCTGATGGTGCTATAGCCGATACTAGGAGCACTGTGGCTTACACTGAGGGTGCTATAGCTGGTAGGGGAGCACTTTTGCTTACACTGAGGGTGCTATAGCAGGTACTGGGGGCCCTGTGGCTTACACTGAGGGTGCTATAGCTGGTACTGGGAGCACTGTGGCTTACACTGGGGGTGCTATAGCTGGTACTGGGAGCACTGTGGCTTACAATGAGGGTGCTATAGCTTTTACTGGGGGCACTGTGACTTACACTAAGGGTGCTATAGCTGATACTGGGAGCACTGTGGCTTACACTGAGGGTGCTATAGCTGGTAGGGGATCACTTTGGCTTACACTGAGGGTGCTATAGCCGGTACTGGGAGCACTCTGGTTTACACTGAGGGTGCTATAGATGATATTGGGAGCACTGTGGCTTACACTGAGGGTGCTATAGCTGGTAATGGGAGCACTCTGGCTTACACTGAGGTCGCTATAGCTGGTACTGGGAGTACTGTGGCTTACACTGAGGGTGCTATAGATGGTACTGGGAGCACTCGGGCTTACACTGAGGGTGCTACAGCCGGTACTGGGAGCACTGTGGCTTACACTGAGGGTGCTATAGCTGGTACTGGGAGCAATGTGACTTACACTGAGGGTGCTATAGCTGCAACTGGGGCACTCTGGCTTACACTGAGGGTGCTATAGCTGGTACTGGGAGCACTGTGGCTTACACTGAGGGTGCTATAGCTGGTACTGGGGCACTCTGGCTTACACTGAGGGTGCTATAGCAGGTACTGGGAGCACTGCGGCTTACACTGAGGTCGCTATAGCTGGTACTGGGAGCACTGTGGCTTACACTGAGGTCGCTATAGCTGGTACTGGGAGTACTGTGGCTTACACTGAGGGTGCCATAGCTGGTACTGGGAGCAATGTGGCTTACACTGAGGGTGCTATAGCTGGTACTGGGAGCACTGTGGCTTACACTGAGGGTGCCATAGCTGGTACTGGGAGCACTGTGGCTTACACTGAGGGTGCCATAGCTGGTACTGGGAGCACTGTGGCTTACACTGAGGGTGCTATAGCTGCAACTGGGAGCAATGTGGCTTACACTGAGGGTGCTATAGCTGGTACTGGGAGCACTGTGGCTTACACTGAGGGTGCCATAGCTGGTACTGGGAGCACTGTGGCTTACACTGAGGGTGCTATAGCTGCAACTGGGAGCAATGTGGCTTACACTGAGGGTGCTATAGCTGGTAGGGGATCACTGTGACTTACACTGAGGGTGCTATAGCTGATACTGGGAGCACTGTGGCTTACACTGAGGGTGCTATAGCCGGTACTGGGAGCACTGTGGCTTACACTGAGGGTGCTATAGCTGGTACTGGGAGCACTGTGGCTTACACTGAGGGTGCTATAGCTGGTACTGGGAGCACTGTGGCTTACACTGAGGGTGCTATAGCTGGTACTGGGAGCACTCTGGCTTACACTGAGGGTGCAATATCTGGTACTGGGGGCAATGTCGCTTACACGTAGTGTGCTATAGCTGGTACTGGGGGCACTGTGACTTACACTGAGGGTGCTATAGCTGGTACTGGGGGCACTGTGACTTACACTGAGGGTGCTATAGCCGGTACTGGGAACACTATGGCTTACACTGTGGGTGCTATAGCTGGTACTGGGAGCACTCTGGTTTACACTGAGGGTGCTAGAGATGATATTGGGAGCACTGTGGCTTACACTGAGGGTGCTATAGCTGGTACTGGGGGCAATGTTACTTACACGTAGTGTGCTATAGCTGGTACTGGGAGCACTGTGACTTACACTGAGGGTGCTATAGCTGGTACTGGGAGCAGTGTGACTTACACTGAGGGTGCTATAGCTGGTACTGGGAGCAATGTGGCTTACACTGAGGTCGCTATAGCTGGTACTGGGAGTACTGTGGCTTACACTGAGGGTGCTATAGATGGTACTGGGAGCACTCGGGCTTACACTGAGGGTGCTATAGCTGCAACTGGGGCACTCTGGCTTACACTGAGGGTGCTATAGCTGGTACTGGGAGCACTGTGGCTTACACTGAGGGTGCTATAGCTGGTACTGGGGCACTCTGGCTTACACTGAGGTCGCTATAGCTGGTACTGGGAGCACTGCGGCTTACACTGAGGTCGCTATAGCTGGTACTGGGAGCACTGTGGCTTACACTGAGGTCGCTATAGCTGGTACTGGGAGTACTGTGGCTTACACTGAGGGTGCTATAGCTGGTACTGGGAGCACTGTGGCTTACACTGAGGGTGCTATAGCTGGTAGGGGATCACTGTGACTTACACTGAGGGTGCTATAGCTGATACTGGGAGCACTGTGGCTTACACTGAGGGTGCTATAGCCGGTACTGGGAGCACTGTGGCTTACACTGAGGGTGCTATAGCTGCAACTGGGGCACTCTGGCTTACACTGAGGGTGCTATAGCCGGTACTGGGAGCACTGTGGCTTACACTGAGGGTGCTATAGCCGGTACTGGGAGCACTGTGGCTTACACTGAGGGTGCTATAGCTGATACTGGGAGCACTGTGGCTTACACTGAGGGTGCTATAGCCGGTACTGGGAGCACTGCGGCTTACACTGCGGCTGTTATGGCTGGTACTGGGAGCAATGTGGCTTACACTGAGGGTGCTATAGCTGGTAGGGGATCACTGTGACTTACACTGAGGGTGCTATAGCTGGTACTGGGAGCACTGTGGCTTACACTGAGGGTGCTATAGCCGGTACTGGGAGCACCAGGCGGCATTGTGGACTGCTGATCACTGGATCAACCGGACCTGCTCGATCTACTGGGCCAACAGATCAGTGGACCTTCTGGAATGCTGAGAGTTCTGCTCTACTGCTGGATATGCTGGATCTGCCATCCTGCTGGCCTGGACTCTGTCAGTTACATGGTGTGAGTGCAGGGACAATGTTTAAAACGCATGTCTATGGAGAACATACAGGAAACCTCGTCCCAGACACTTCACCGGTTTTGAACCTTCTTGTAAAATTTAGGGCCTGACCATAGCAATCGGAGGTTTCAGCGGCGGAGCAGGGTGCCCCTCATTGCTCCATCCTCATTTATGTAATTTCCTAGATTAATGAAGCGTAAATCTTTGCTCCACCCTCGTGCTACGAGGAAACATTTCAAGGAGGGGACGGCTTTGACAGCTCTCATCCGTTTATAATCCAGTTCTCCCCTTTTTTGGGTTGCATTATTGACGTCCACTGAATTTGACTGAAATCGAAATATTAAACAACTTAATGCAGATGGAAGTCTCATTCTGCACGCTTTTAATTGTGACATTTTCTCTGAACATGAACCAAATTCATGAAATGTCTGTAAATGTGGCGGCAGTCCTAATTCCAACGGCTGGTAGAGAAACGTCGCACAAGTCTCCTAAAATGATCAAAATGTCTCATCTGGTGTGAACTAGACGGACAGCTGGAGTAAGTGTGGGGCAGGCTTGTGTCAAATCGAGCCACACAAACGATGGAGGCCAGATGCTACATAAACGTGCGCTCCATTTTCTTCTCTAGGTGAGTGCGCGGCGATCTGCACCCGACTTTTTCTCCCTCTTCTGAGCTGTTAAATCCATGTTTTGCCTTGTGGTAATTGGTGCCATTTAACACGTGAGACCGCACCTGATGCGCAAAATGTTACATAACCAATTAAAACAAAAAGACATGCAAAAAATTAGCAAAAATATCATAAAAACAAAAAACAAATAAACCTTCTTTTCTATACTTTTTTCCCCATAAAAGTCGACACTAATTAGTTTTAGACATTAAATAAGGAATGAAGAGAGAAGGAGTCTTTATTCTCCAGTCATGTGTCAGGTCCTATTAAAGGAACATAAAACCTAAAAAATAATGATAGAAGTAAACTGGCCATCATCAGGGTATAGGGTTAATTTCCATCAGATCGCCTCCATTTGTGGTTGGCAGATGATGCAGGGGTGGGGCTTAGTCAAAGGGTGGGGCTTAACGTTCTTTGTCTGCTATTACAGACAATAGCAGAGGTGGAGGGCTCCTGCTGCAGCCAGTTATCTTTACTAGACAGGTTTGTGAGGAGGAGGGGAGGGGAGAAATGGTGGATCTCCCGGGATTTGTCCAGTACGATTAGTGGTGGCCCAGGGTCCTGTAGGACACCCCCCGATCTGCTGAGCCTTGATATGTCTGTGATTCATGGGGACCAAGGCTCTTGTGACAGGCAGTGTTATCTCTGTGTTGCACTGTAAAGCAGGTGCCTGATACAAGACGCCTACACTGCACAACGTCACTCCGTAGAGGATATTAAAGTATTGTCATTTTCAGAGATTTGGAGCTCTCATTCAGGAAAATAAAAGCTGTCATAGACAACGCCAATTTCCATCCGCGACTTGATAATGGTGACATCTTCGGAAATTTTGAGCCAAAACACTTTGTTCCAGCGCTGAAGACTATTTATAGCGAGGGCGAAGGATTCTCTGGAGTAAACCGCATCAGACACCCCCTTGTGTAATTACTAGTCACGATATTTGAGGAAATCTGTGGATGTTTCATAGTTTTCGATATTTTAGGACATCGTGCGATACTCCAGCGTGTAGATAAAAGACGTTTCTCGTAGTCATATGGCTGGAATATACTGAGAAAATACACATATGATGCAGGTGGGCACCAGACATGTAATCCGGTGCTGCCGCTGCGGTGGTGGGTCACACGTGCCAACCATGAGGTCACCAGATCCATACACATCGGGAAATAAACCGCAACTACCCTGAGATGCAGCTTCACAAAACAGGAACCCATAGAGAACAAATAACAAAACCAGTGCAGGGCCAGAATAAAGGCAGAAGGGAGGAAACTATCAGTAAGTAGGGCGCGCACACCCGCACAGGATACAAATCACCCACAAACAGTATAAATCCCACAAGATCACTACACAGATCAGGAGAAATGGTGGACATATAAAAAAAATGACTATCACCCGTAAGAAGCGGAGGGGGGATGTTATCCAGAGCAGGGGGCACATATTATATACTGTATGTGGCGCCCTAAGAGTAGGACGCATGTTACCCCATTAATGTTGTTAATAAACCTTCTATGTCCCCTGATAAACCTAATAAAAGTGCAAGGAGAGACGAGCCGAGACTTGAGAAGTAGCAGATTTATTAATAATGTCTTACAGCTAGATCGCCTGAAGTGAGAGGTGCGAGGCCAAAGATGCGCCAAATCTGTCAGTCACATTGTTTGATAGATTTGGCGCATCTTGGTGAATGTTTGATTACGTTCCCTTCCTTACACCAGGTTTATATCGGGTGGAATATTTTATTATAGTATTTTGTGACACAATAAATCAACTGCCATATTCTAAGTGTGCGACCTGACGTGGCGAACATCTCGTAAGATCAGGATTCTTTCTGGACCAAGAATTAATCAATTCAGCCAACAATATTAGTGCCTAGAAAACAGGCAAACGAAACGCCAGAAGGACAATGATAAATATCACCAATTGTTTCATGAAATATTTCTGACATTTTCTTCTCACCTTTGCCTATTTATTGGCATGGCATTGGGCACCTGCCGCACAGTACCACTTCTCCTGTCCTGTATACTGGGTGTAATTCTCAGTATCTGTATTATTCTGTATATATATACACTGCACAGTACCACTTCTCCTGTCCTGTATACTGGGTGTAATTCTCAGTATCTGTATTATTCTGTATATGTGGACACTGCACAGTACCACTTCTCCTGTCCTGTATACTGGGTGTAATTCTCAGTATCTGTATTATTCTGTGTATATATATACACTGCACAGTACCACTCCTCCTGTCCTGTATACTGGGTGTAATTCTCAGTATCTGTATTATTCTGTATATATGGACACTGCACAGTACCACTTCTCATCTTTTTAATAAATGTTAACAAACATACACATGCCATAAATCCGCACATACAATACACGGGTCAAAAACCAACACAAAATGAACAAGTTATAAACACATTATCAATCTCGGCCGCCTCCTCTCTGGTCCAGATCACATTCCTACCAGCACTCAGTCTTCTGTAGTATTATAACTCACATCATCCACACATCACTCATCATCCACACATCACTCATCATCCACACATCACTCTCATCATCCACACGTCACTCACATCAGTATAAATACAAATACACAAAACTCAAAGTCACAAATCAATCCAGACGCCTCAAAAGAACAAAATCAGTAACAGTCTAAAAAATAAATAAAATTGTTAAACCACAATAAAACCAAAAACTGACCCTAATCGGTCCATGTGCCCATCAAATTATATTAACCAAGGAAAAATGAGAAATTCCTACATGAGAAAACAGAAGATGTGCCTAATTGGCAAATAACCCCCCCTTTTTTTTTTTTTAATTTTTTTTTTTTTTTTTTTTAATTTTAAATTTTTTTTTACATTTTTAAATTTTTTTTTTTTTTTTTTTTTTTTAATTTTTTTTTTTTTTCCCTCCACCCTTTTTCTTAACCACAAATCCGCAATATGAATACCAATTAGTAACCAATATATACAATATATACAAAGCAATACTGAACATACATATATATATATAATATATACACATACCCAATTCAAGACCAATGTCTAGTCCAAAGTCCGTACCTTTAAGCTCCGACCGACACCATCGTCCATCCTTCAATGTCTCTTTGATCGGGCCCGGCTTTTTCTTATTATTTGTACCCCCCCTCCCCCCCTTTCCCCCCTCCCCACCTAACACCTAACCCCCTCACATCTATACAAAAATACTACACTCTACAAGATATAGTAAGTAAAGACTCGGCCTGTACAATGGCATACATTACCTGACATAACACATAACACATCCTTAACAAATCCTACCCACAAGGCCCTGGTTCGGTACCTGCAAGCCCTATATCCATCATCAACTATAAAGAAAACAAAAAGCTACAGTGACAGCATTAGCCCCCCACCAGGAATAGAGACGACTAGACTAGGGCACGCTGAAGGAGAAACCCCTCCAAAGCATGGAGGCCCTACTCGTGCCCAGTCTCTCGAACTCCAAAGAACGAACCTTCCCCAGGTCACCGAGAATGTTCCTCACCACCTCTTCCTCCGGGAGGGTTTTTTGTCTGGTTGATACAAAACACCGTGCGTTCCACGTGCCGTACCTGACCGCTAAGCTGACTAAGAATAAAGTGCCCCGATCTCGACCACCCAGGTGTCTGAATGTTCCATAGGCCCATTCCGCATAGGAGAGACCGGTCAGACCAGGCCAACCAATGGAGGCACCCACCCTGCTGTAGACCCCTGTATTGAGGGGACAATGAAGCAGGAAGTGCTCCATGCTTTCCAGCACGCCGCCACACTCCTCCCGGGGACAACCCCTTTCCTCAGGGTTCCTGTGTTTCAAGTTGTCCCTCACATACAGTTTCCCATGGAAGCAACGCCAAGCCAAGTCCCAAAACTTTAAAGGGATCCTACTAGAATTTAAAACCCTCAAACCAACCTCCAGATCCCGACTTGGGCAGTCCCTGAGCGCCAGGGGCTTCTGGAAATGGGTCAACAGAACCCTGTTGTCAAGGAGCCTCCTTGACAGAGTCCTGATCTCCCACATCCCCAGACCCCACCGGCGAATTGTTTTCAGAACCACGGTAGCGTAAGCCGGAAGATGCCCATGCGGCGTGCGAAGGTCCTTCACTTGCCCTCCTGTCTCCCATTCCTGGAAGAAAGGCCGAAACCACCCCCTGCAGGAGACTACCCACGGAGGAGCCCTCTCTTGCCAGAGGTTTGACATGTTGATCTTTACAAAGGTATTAACCAGGAATACCACCGGGTTGACCATACACAACCCCCCTAGTCTCCTCGTACGGTATGTCACCTCCCTCTTGACTAGGTTCAGCTTATTCCCCCATAACATCTGGAAGAACAAGCTGTAGACCCGAGTCCAGAGAGGTTCTGGCAAGATGCAGACACTGCCCAAATAGATTAACAAAGGGAGCAGGTAAGTTTTGATCAAGTTGACCCTTTCTCTGAGGGTCAAAGACCAACCCTTCCACTGGTCGACCTTCTGAGCGGCGATCTTTAGCCTGCTGTCCCAATTTTGTTTGGGGTAATCCCCCTGGCCAAATTCGATGCCGAGAATTTTTACAAACTCCTGAGGCCCTGGAAGAGTGTCCGAGAGATCAAAGGTAGGATCTCCCCCTCCCAGCCAGAGACTCTTACACTTATCCTGGTTGATCATGGACCCGGATGCCTCCGAGTAGCGGTCAACTTCAGACATCACCCACTCTGCCTCCCCTCTCGAGGACACAAAGACGGTGACGTCATCCGCATACGCCACCACTCTCAGAGTGGCTTCCGAGGCTGCCAAGTCCATGCTGACTCCCACCAACGGTCCACGATCTACCCTCCTAAGGAAGGGGTCAATCGCGAACACGTATAAAAGCGGGCTCAGCGGGCAACCCTGGCGAACCCCAGACCCAACCTCAAAAGAGCGGCCAATCCAACCGTTCACAAGCGGAAAACTCTCTGCCCCTGCATACAAGATCTTAAGCCAATCAACAAACCCCCCCGGCAGACCATACCTCAGAAGGACCGACCAGAGATACTCGTGATCAACCCGATCAAACGCTTTTGCCTGATCCAAGGACAGCAAGTACCCCTTCCAACGGCCCGCCCTACTCTGCTCCACTGCCTCTCGGACACCGAGTACAGCGCTAAACGCGCTGCGGCCTGGAACAGAGCAATGCTGAGCCCCCGAAAGGAGCCGGGGTGCAAATTTCACCAGCCGATTAAACAGCACCTTTGCCAGAACCTTTCTGTCCACATTGAGTAGCGCTATGGGACGCCAATTCTCAATGTGCGATGGGTCTTTACCCTTTGACAGGATGATCAGGGCCGACCTCCTCATTGACTTCGGCAAAGTGCCCGAGGAAAGACACTCATTCAACACCTCAGTCAACAGGGGAACTAAAATGTCCTTAAAGGTCTTGTAAAATTCAGACGTTAAGCCATCTGGACCCGGCGACTTCTTGAGGGCAAGCCCTTCAATCGCCAGTCTCACTTCCTCTTCCCTGATCGCCTCTGCCAAGACACCAAGAGAGGGGTCTACTCCTGGTTCGGGGACAGTTTCAGCCAGGAAAGCCGACATCGCATCCCGATCAAGATCCATCTTTCCCAAGAGGTGCGAGTAAAAGGATCTGACGACCTCCAAGATCCCTGATCTGGACCTTTTCAGGGATCCTGTACTGTCCATCAGTCCTGAAACCACTTTACTATTTACTGACATCTTGCAGTTCTTGTAGGGGTCGGGCGAGCGGTACTTCCCAAAATCCCTCTCAAAAACTAAAGATGCGTGTCTATCATACTGGCAACTCTTAAGCAAAGATTTCACTCTGGAGATGTCCTCGCGGTCACCTCCAGTCGAGACAAGATGCTCGAGTTTCCTCCTCAGGCCCTGATACAGGCGATACCTGTCCAGGCTCCTGAGGCTCGAGAGCTGGCGGAAGAAACTCGCCACCCTTTTTTTGAACATCTCCCACCACTCCGACTTACTGCTACAAAGATCCAGTAATGGTACCTGGCTCTGAAAGAAATCCTCAAAGGACCGTCTTATCTCCGCTTCTTCCAAGAGAGACGAATTGAGCCTCCAAAAGCCTCTTCCCATCCGGGGGGTCTCTGCAACATTCAGAGAAAATAAAATTAAACAGTGGTCGGAGAACTCCACCTCAACGACGGACACTGCCGAAGAGATGGCATCCTCCTTTAAATAAAACCTATCTATTCTAGACCTACAACTACCTCGATAAAAGGTGAATCCCGCGTGGCCTGGGGTGTGCCGGATGTGGACATCCACCAGGCGAGCCTCACTAGCTATCCTATTTAGGGCCACACAGTCATAAGTCAGCCTGTCTCTGGAACCTCCCCTATCTTGGGACCTCGTGGCAGCATTGAAGTCCCCTCCAAAGACCACCTGCCGACTCGTAAAAAGATAGGGCTTGATCCTCATAAAGAGACTTTTCCGGTCCCAGCTGGTTTGGGGACCATAGATGTTAATGAGCCTGAGCTCCTGTCCCTTCATGAGGACATCCAAGATCAGGCACCTCCCCATTTCTAATTCAATAACCCGTCTGCATTCTACCGATGCGGTGAAAAGAACCGCCACCCCGCTACCCGGCTCGGCCGCAAGAGACCAATAAGATGGTCCACGCCTCCACTCCTTTTTCGCTTTATGTATGGCTGCCAAGTCTGTCAGCCTGGTCTCTTGCAAAAATAAAATGTCGGCCTCAATTCGGCCGAGAAAATCAAAGGCCGCAAATCTAGCCTTGTCAGATTTAATGCTGGCGACATTAATAGATGCCAGCGTCAACGGGGTGGGTGCCGCCATCCTGGGTGATTGAATTAGATGACCTTTTTCCCCTTCCCCTTCCCCTGGTTTTTATCACTGTCTGATGAAGAGCCGAGGGCCCTTTTGAGGGATGCTGATGTGTCCATATCCCTCCCTTCCTCCACCTCCCCGCCAGCACCACTATCAACCTCACCTCCAGGCTCCGAGACAGCGCTTCTCCCTGAGGGTTCCGCATGCCCTGAGGCAAGAAGCTGGACGCCCCCCACAGACCCCCTCGTCACCTTCGCCACATCCTCACCCCCACACTCCTCATCTGAAGAGGAGATGTCCTTGAGGGTTTGAAAGCGGTTTGAGAGAACAAGAGGTGAGTCGGTTGGGCTTTCCTTAGGCACCTGGACCAGGGGAGGAGAAGATTTCTTATCTCCCTTTTTTTTCTTTTTAGCACCCTGCTTGCGCTTTTCATCTAGCCACCGTCTACTGTCCTCATCCATACTTTCATATAGCGAGGAACATGAAGAAGCGGCTTCCTCCTCCCTCTCCAACCTCCTGACCTCTTCATTCAAGTCCTGTTCCCCCAGGGCCTCAGTAGCAATGACACTTGCCCCCGGAGCAGGGCCAAGGGTTACCCCAGTTGCCTGGGGCTCCCCGAGCTCCCTACTCCTTCGACGGTTCTCCAATCGCCTTAACTTGGAGGGCGACTTGCCTTTCTTCCCTGGCCCCTCAGCCCCTTCACCTCCACCAGTGCCAACCACGGCAGGAGCAACCTCTCGGCTTTCTCCCGCTGGGCCCGCCATGGCGTTGGCAAAGGAACGAGGGCAGCGACTGAATGGGTGACCTAGATCCCCACACAGGTGACACCGAATATCCCCACAGGATGCGGCAAGATGACCTATCCCCCCGCACAACGCACACTTCTGCACTCTGCAGTGGGCACTGAAGTGCGTGGGGTCACCACACCTGTGGCAGAGCTTCGGCTGCCCCTGGTAAAAGGCCAGGATTCGGTCCCTTCCTAAAAAGGCTGAGGAAGGGATGTGGGTGACAGAACTTCCTGAACGCTTTAATTTAACCATAAAGGTCCAGGCCCCTGACCAGATGCCAAATTCATCCCTGTTTTTTTTGGGGACCTCCGTTACCTCCCCGTACCTGCTGAGCCAGGTCATAATGTCCATACAAGAAAGACACTCATTGCAAGTTAGGACGGTCACCTTCTTGATTTCGCTCTGACGAGACAACGCTTGTACAGCGAAGTCTCGCCAGCCGGGCTCATTCTTCACCAGCTCATAATTTGACCAAAAGAGCTCCAGGCCCTCCGGCCGAACAAAGCTGATGTCAAATACTGGGGTGCCATAGGGATGTATCAGGGCAAAGATGTCGATCGCCCTGAAATTCATCTTCAACAGAAGCTCAACTATTTTTGCCCTAGGTGGGCACGTATCATTGCCTCTCCAGCGAAGACGAACAACATTCCTACGAGCCCCCCCAGGCCCGGCTGTCGGAAGGGTCCACACAGTTTCCCCTTCCCTTTCTTCTCGGAAAGCAGTCAGGCCATGCCTGTCTATCCAGAAGGACAGATCAACCGCTCGGCCCTCTACCATTATTGTTCTCTCACCCTTTTTAAGGGCCTCCAGGAGGCGCCGCTGTAAAATACCGTCCCCAGAGCCTGAAGATGAGGAGGAGGCCCCAGCAGTGACACTGGCATAACTGCGAGTAGTCACCCCTGGGGGGGCAGATGGACCGGCCTCACTAGACCTCATACCCCTGGCAGTAACATTCCCACCACTCACCCCGGCCCCAGACACAGGAGAGGGACCATTATCAATATCACTCGTACCGGCACCATTCATACCCTCACCATTATTAGCAGCACTTGTACCGGCACCATTCATACCCTCACCATTATTAACAGCACTTGTACCGGCACCATTCATACCCTCACCCTCTGGACCAGCAGTAAAAAGTGTTTTTGGGCCGGATGTTATCGCCTCGGTGTCATCAGGTTTCCCCTCAACCTCATTAGCGTGACATTTCTTTACTTGAGACAATCCTTCCTTCTTAGAGCCAGCAATGCCCAGACTCGCCCTCACCCCTGGCAAAGCTGGCTCCCGGGCTGGGGATTCATGTGACGCAGCCACCAAAGGAATACTAGTGACTGCGCCACCGGACCCAATGACCGCAAGCTTGGGGGGACATTCAACCGTGCCGTCAGTCCCAGCAGCCCCTTCATGCTGCCGCCGCTCAGTAGCACCAACGGGTTCCAGGGACACTGGAATATTCGCTGCCAGCTCTGGTGTTGAGCCGCCCCCCATTACTGAGGAGGAAACCCGAACACCAGAGCTTTGTTCTGCACCCAACGCTGGGCCACCAACATTATCTGGCGCTATTGACGCCTTAAAAACGCCACCAAAAACGCCACCGCTACTACGACAAGCAGGGACATCAGCCTCCATTATCACGCCATCATTAATCTCCCCGCTTTCCTGCACCGGACCCACTTCAGGGCCCGGGCTAGGCTGGATCACGGGGCTTGTGCAGCGAGCTGACCCTGCGGCCAGCTGGGGTAGCACTGGGTGGGGAACAAACTTAAAACTGACCTCCTCCACCACGATTTTTCCAGCCTTTCTGGATTTTAGTCGCCGCCGGGCTTTGCGCTTTGCTGCGCGCTTGGCATTAACTTTCTCCTCTGGACCCAAGTCCGCGCCAAAAGAAAAATGCTGCAGGCTCACCGGAGACTGGAGCTGCCGTATTTCCGCCATTAGCCTCCCACCTGAATTGCTGCTGCTGATGTCCTGGTCACAGGTGTCCCCCTCACCAGCTGAGCTGGAGTCCATGGGTAAAGCCACTTGCTCTGCAGGCAGCTCGCTGCACGTGCTCCGCTGGCCAGACGCACCCGGACACATCTCCTCCTCCTCACCCTCATCATCCGTCTGCTTTCCAGGGTCACAGACACCCTTCATTGCCCGGAACCGATCATCATTAAGGAGTTTCTCCTTGAAAGGTCCACTATTCTCCAAAATAAACTTGCGCTTTTCTTTCAGGGCATCCACCTCAGATTTGAGATCCCTGATAGTCGCCATTACTACCAACCTCTTTGCTCCAGAAGTGACGTGCGACCGAACCCGGGCTGCTTTCAGCTCCTCCTGGAGCTTCCGAATGGCCTTCCCGGCGTCCTCATACCCACGGAGGCACTCCGCAACACGGGAGCTAAAGGTGGTTGTTGACTCCGTGGCACGTAGTTCACCCCAATCTGCCTCCACACCATCATGCATGCTCTGCTGCACATCTCCAGGAGCGATCCTGCTGGCTGCAACACCAGGAACCTTGCGGCTTTCCTGGCTTTCTGTCCTGGTTTCAGGCGGGGACAGGATCGGGGCCACATCGCTGTGACCCCGACTAGATCTTCTCACCCCCACAACTTCGGCCGGTTGCTGAACGCTCCCGCTACCCGCCGGCCTAGACCGGGTAACAGGAGGCTGAGAAGCACTTGGCTGGGAAGAACTTCCTCTCATCCCAAGCAGCAAACTCTCTCCCTGGAGAGGAAAGAGCCGACACCCGGAAAGAGCTTCCTCCAACACACAGACAGCACACACCCGCTCCTCCTGTCCTGTATACTGGGGGTAATTCTCAGTATCTGTATTATTCTGTATATATATACACTGCACAGTACCACTCCTCCTGTCCTGTATACTGGGTGTAATTCTCAGTATATGTATTATTCTGTATATATATATACACTGCACAGTACTACTCCTCCTGTCCTGTATACTGGGTGCAATTCTCAGTATATGTATTATTCTGTATATATATACACTGCACAGTACCACTTCTCATCTTTTTAATAAATGTTAACAAACATACACATGCCATAAATCCGCACATACAATACACGGGTCATAAACCAACACAAAATGAACAAGTTATAAACACATTATCAATCTCGGCCGCCTCCTTTCTGGTCCAGATCACATTCCTACCAGCACTCAGTCTTCTGTATTATAACTCACATCATCCACACATCACTCATCATCCACACATCACTCTCATCATCCACACGTCACTCACATCAGTATAAATACAAATACACAAAACTCATAGTCACAAAATCAATCCAGACGCCTCAAAAGAACAAAATCAGTAACAGTCTAAAAAATAACTAAAATTGTTAAACCACAATAAAACCAAAAACTGACCCTAACCGGTCCATGTGCCCATCAAAATATATTAACCAAGGAAAAATGAGAAATTCCTACATGAGAAAACACAACATGAGCCTAATCGGCAAATAACCCCCCCGCTTTTTTTTTTTTAATTTTAAAATTTTTTTTTACATTTTTCAATTTTTTTTTTATTTTTTTTATTTTTTTATTTTTTTTTTTTTCCCTCCACCCTTTTTCTTAACCACAAATCCGCAATATGAATACCAATTAGTAACCAATATATACAATATATACAAAACAATACTGAACATACATATATATATATATATATATATATATATAATATCTAAATTATACCCAATTCAAGACCAATGTCCAGTCCAAAGTCCGTACCTTTAAGCTCCGACCGACACCATCGTCCATCCTTCAATGTCTCTTTGATCGGGCCCGGCTTTTTCTTATTATTTGTACCCCCCCTCCCCCCCTTTCCCCCCTCCCCTCCCCACCTAACACCTAACCCCCTCACATCTATACAAAAATACTACACTCTACAAGATATAGTAAGTAAAGACTCGGCCTGTACAATGGCATACATTACCTGACATAACACATAACACATCCTTAACAAATCCTACCCACAAGGCCCTGGTTCGGTACCTGCAAGCCCTATATCCATCATCAACTATACAGAAAACAAAAAGCTACAGTGACAGCATTAGCCCCCCACCAGGAATAGAGACGACTAGACTAGGGCACGCTGAAGGAGAAACCCCTCCAAAGCATGGAGGCCCTACTCGTGCCCAGTCTCTCGAACTCCAAAGAACGAACCTTCCCCAGGTCACCGAGAATGTTCCTCACCACCTCTTCCTCCGGGAGGGTTTTTTGTCTGGTTGATACAAAACACCGTGCGTTCCACGTGCCGTACCTGACCGCTAAGCTGACTAAGAATAAAGTGCCCCGATCTCGACCACCCAGGTGTCTGAATGTTCCATAGGCCCATTCCGCATAGGAGAGACCGGTCAGACCAGGCCAACCAATGGAGGCACCCACCCTGCTGTAGACCCCTGTATTGAGGGGACAATGAAGCAGGAAGTGCTCCATGCTTTCCAGCACGCCGCCACACTCCTCCCGGGGACAACCCCTTTCCTCAGGGTTCCTGTGTTTCAAGTTGTCCCTCACATACAGTTTCCCATGGAAGCAACGCCAAGCCAAGTCCCAAAACTTTAAAGGGATCCTACTAGAATTTAAAACCCTCAAACCAACCTCCAGATCCCGACTTGGGCAGTCCCTGAGCGCCAGGGGCTTCTGGAAATGGGTCAACAGAACTCTGTTGTCAAGGAGCCTCCTTGACAGAGTCCTGATCTCCCACATCCCCAGACCCCACCGGCGAATTGTTTTCAGAACCACGGTAGCGTAAGCCGGAAGATGCCCATGCGGCGTGCGAAGGTCCTTCACTTGCCCTCCTGTCTCCCATTCCTGGAAGAAAGGCCGAAACCACCCCCTGCAGGAGACTACCCACGGAGGAGCCCTCTCTTGCCAGAGGTTTGACATGTTGATCTTTACAAAGGTATTAACCAGGAATACCACAGGGTTGACCATACACAACCCCCCTAGTCTCCTCGTACGGTATGTCACCTCCCTCTTGACTAGGTTCAGCTTATTCCCCCATAACATCTGGAAGAACAAGCTGTAGACCCGAGTCCAGAGAGGTTCTGGCAAGATGCAGACACTGCCCAAATAGATTAACAAAGGGAGCAGGTAAGTTTTGATCAAGTTGACCCTTTCCCTGAGGGTCAAAGACCAACCCTTCCACTGGTCGACCTTCTGAGCGGCGATCTTTAGCCTGCTGTCCCAATTTTGTTTGGGGTAATCCCCCTGGCCAAATTCGATGCCGAGAATTTTTACAAACTCCTGAGGCCCTGGAAGAGTGTCCGAGAGATCAAAGGTAGGATCTCCCCCTCCCAGCCAGAGACTCTTACACTTATCCTGGTTGATCATGGACCCGGATGCCTCCGAGTAGCGGTCAACTTCAGACATCACCCACTCTGCCTCCCCTCTCGAGGACACAAAGACGGTGACGTCATCCGCATACGCCACCACTCTCAGAGTGGCTTCCGAGGCTGCCAAGTCCATGCTGACTCCCACCAACGGTCCACGATCTACCCTCCTAAGGAAGGGGTCAATCGCGAACACGTATAAAAGCGGGCTCAGCGGGCAACCCTGGCGAACCCCAGACCCAACCTCAAAAGAGCGGCCAATCCAACCGTTCACAAGCGGAAAACTCTCTGCCCCTGCATACAAGATCTTAAGCCAATCAACAAACCCCCCCGGCAGACCATACCTCAGAAGGACCGACCAGAGATACTCGTGATCAACCCGATCAAACGCTTTTGCCTGATCCAAGGACAGCAAGTACCCCTTCCAACGGCCCGCCCTACTCTGCTCCACTGCCTCTCGGACACCGAGTACAGCGCTAAACGCGCTGTGGCCTGGAACAGAGCAATGCTGAGCCCCCGAAAGGAGCCGGGGTGCAAATTTCACCAGCCGATTAAACAGCACCTTTGCCAGAACCTTTCTGTCCACATTGAGTAGCGCTATGGGACGCCAATTCTCAATGTGCGATGGGTCTTTACCCTTTGACAGGATGATCAGGGCCGACCTCCTCATTGACTTCGGCAAAGTGCCCGAGGAAAGACACTCATTCAACACCTCAGTCAACAGGGGAACTAAAATGTCCTTAAAGGTCTTGTAAAATTCAGACGTTAAGCCATCTGGACCCGGCGACTTCTTGAGGGCAAGCCCTTCAATCGCCAGTCTCACTTCCTCTTCCCTGATCGCCTCTGCCAAGACACCAAGAGAGGGGTCTACTCCTGGTTCGGGGACAGTTTCAGCCAGGAAAGCCGACATCGCATCCCGATCAAGATCCATCTTTCCCAAGAGGTGCGAGTAAAAGGATCTGACGACCTCCAAGATCCCTGATCTGGACCTTTTCAGGGATCCTGTACTGTCCATCAGTCCTGAAACCACTTTACTATTTACTGACATCTTGCAGTTCTTGTAGGGGTCGGGCGAGCGGTACTTCCCAAAATCCCTCTCAAAAACTAAAGATGCGTGTCTATCATACTGGCAACTCTTAAGCAAAGATTTCACTCTGGAGATGTCCTCGCGGTCACCTCCAGTCGAGACAAGATGCTCGAGTTTCCTCCTCAGGCCCTGATACAGGCGATACCTGTCCAGGCTCCTGAGGCTCGAGAGCTGGCGGAAGAAACTCGCCACCCTTTTTTTGAACATCTCCCACCACTCCGACTTACTGCTACAAAGATCCAGTAATGGTACCTGGCTCTGAAAGAAATCCTCAAAGGACCGTCTTATCTCCGCTTCTTCCAAGAGAGACGAATTGAGCCTCCAAAAGCCTCTTCCCATCCGGGGGGTCTCTGCAACATTCAGAGAAAATAAAATTAAACAGTGGTCGGAGAACTCCACCTCAACGACGGACACTGCCGAAGAGATGGCATCCTCCTTTAAATAAAACCTATCTATTCTAGACCTACAACTACCTCGATAAAAGGTGAATCCCGCGTGGCCTGGGGTGTGCCGGATGTGGACATCCACCAGGCGAGCCTCACTAGCTATCCTATTTAGGGCCACACAGTCATAAGTCAGCCTGTCTCTGGAACCTCCCCTATCTTGGGACCTCGTGGCAGCATTGAAGTCCCCTCCAAAGACCACCTGCCGACTCGTAAAAAGATAGGGCTTGATCCTCATAAAGAGACTTTTCCGGTCCCAGCTGGTTTGGGGACCGTAGATGTTAATGAGCCTGAGCTCCTGTCCCTTCATGAGGACATCCAAGATCAGGCACCTCCCCATTTCTAATTCAATAACCCGTCTGCATTCTACCGATGCGGTGAAAAGAACCGCCACCCCGCTACCCGGCTCGGCCGCAAGAGACCAATAAGATGGTCCACGCCTCCACTCCTTTTTCGCTTTATGTATGGCTGCCAAGTCTGTCAGCCTGGTCTCTTGCAAAAATAAAATGTCGGCCTCAATTCGGCCGAGAAAATCAAAGGCCGCAAATCTAGCCTTGTCAGATTTAATGCTGGCGACATTAATAGATGCCAGCGTCAACGGGGTGGGTGCCGCCATCCTGGGTGATTGAATTAGATGACCTTTTTCCCCTTCCCCTTCCCCTGGTTTTTATCACTGTCTGATGAAGAGCCGAGGGCCCTTTTGAGGGATGCTGATGTGTCCATATCCCTCCCTTCCTCCACCTCCCCGCCAGCACCACTATCAACCTCACCTCCAGGCTCCGGGACAGCGCTTCTCCCTGAGGGTTCCGCATGCCCTGAGGCAAGAAGCTGGACGCCCCCCACAGACCCCCTCGTCACCTTCGCCACATCCTCACCCCCACACTCCTCATCTGAAGAGGAGATGTCCTTGAGGGTTTGAAAGCGGTTTGAGAGAACAACAAGAGGTGAGTCGGTTGGGCTTTCCTTAGGCACCTGGACCAGGGGAGGAGAAGATTTCTTATCTCCCTTTTTTTTCTTTTTAGCACCCTGCTTGCGCTTTTCATCTAGCCACCGTCTACTGTCCTCATCCATACTTTCATATAGCGAGGAACATGAAGAAGCGGCTTCCTCCTCCCTCTCCAACCTCCTGACCTCTTCATTCAAGTCCTGTTCCCCCAGGGCCTCAGTAGCAATGACACTTGCCCCCGGAGCAGGGCCAAGGGTTACCCCAGTTGCCTGGGGCTCCCCGAGCTCCCTACTCCTTCGACGGTTCTCCAATCGCCTTAACTTGGAGGGCGACTTGCCTTTCTTCCCTGGCCCCTCAGCCCCTTCACCTCCACCAGTGCCAACCACGGCAGGAGCAACCTCTCGGCTTTCTCCCGCTGGGCCCGCCATGGCGTTGGCAAAGGAACGAGGGCAGCGACTGAATGGGTGACCTAGATCCCCACACAGGTGACACCGAATATCCCCACAGGATGCGGCAAGATGACCTATCCCCCCGCACAACGCACACTTCTGCACTCTGCAGTGGGCACTGAAGTGCGTGGGGTCACCACACCTGTGGCAGAGCTTCGGCTGCCCCTGGTAAAAGGCCAGGATTCGGTCCCTTCCTAAAAAGGCTGAGGAAGGGATGTGGGTGACAGAACTTCCTGAACGCTTTAATTTAACCATAAAGGTCCAGGCCCCTGACCAGATGCCAAATTCATCCCTGTTTTTTTTGGGGACCTCCGTTACCTCCCCGTACCTGCTGAGCCAGGTCATAATGTCCATACAAGAAAGACACTCATTGCAAGTTAGGACGGTCACCTTCTTGATTTCGCTCTGACGAGACAACGCTTGTACAGCGAAGTCTCGCCAGCCGGGCTCATTCTTCACCAGCTCATAATTTGACCAAAAGAGCTCCAGGCCCTCCGGCCGAACAAAGCTGATGTCAAATACTGGGGTGCCATAGGGATGTATCAGGGCAAAGATGTCGATCGCCCTGAAATTCATCTTCAACAGAAGCTCAACTATTTTTGCCCTAGGTGGGCACGTATCATTGCCTCTCCAGCGAAGACGAACAACATTCCTACGAGCCCCCCCAGGCCCGGCTGTCGGAAGGGTCCACACAGTTTCCCCTTCCCTTTCTTCTCGGAAAGCAGTCAGGCCATGCCTGTCTATCCAGAAGGACAGATCAACCGCTCGGCCCTCTACCATTATTGTTCTCTCACCCTTTTTAAGGGCCTCCAGGAGGCGCCGCTGTAAAATACCGTCCCCAGAGCCTGAAGATGAGGAGGAGGCCCCAGCAGTGACACTGGCATAACTGCGAGTAGTCACCCCTGGGGGGGCAGATGGACCGGCCTCACTAGACCTCATACCCCTGGCAGTAACATTCCCACCACTCACCCCGGCCCCAGACACAGGAGAGGGACCATTATCAATATCACTCGTACCGGCACCATTCATACCCTCACCATTATTAGCAGCACTTGTACCGGCACCATTCATACCCTCACCATTATTAACAGCACTTGTACCGGCACCATTCATACCCTCACCCTCTGGACCAGCAGTAAAAAGTGTTTTTGGGCCGGATGTTATCGCCTCGGTGTCATCAGGTTTCCCCTCAACCTCATTAGCGTGACATTTCTTTACTTGAGACAATCCTTCCTTCTTAGAGCCAGCAATGCCCAGACTCGCCCTCACCCCTGGCAAAGCTGGCTCCCGGGCTGGGGATTCATGTGACGCAGCCACCAAAGGAATACTAGTGACTGCGCCACCGGACCCAATGACCGCAAGCTTGGGGGGACATTCAACCGTGCCGTCAGTCCCAGCAGCCCCTTCATGCTGCCGCCGCTCAGTAGCACCAACGGGTTCCAGGGACACTGGAATATTCGCTGCCAGCTCTGGTGTTGAGCCGCCCCCCATTACTGAGGAGGAAACCCGAACACCAGAGCTTTGTTCTGCACCCAACGCTGGGCCACCAACATTATCTGGCGCTATTGACGCCTTAAAAACGCCACCAAAAACGCCACCGCTACTACGACAAGCAGGGACATCAGCCTCCATTATCACGCCATCATTAATCTCCCCGCTTTCCTGCACCGGACCCACTTCAGGGCCCGGGCTAGGCTGGATCACGGGGCTTGTGCAGCGAGCTGACCCTGCGGCCAGCTGGGGTAGCACTGGGTGGGGAACAAACTTAAAACTGACCTCCTCCACCACGATTTTTCCAGCCTTTCTGGATTTTAGTCGCCGCCGGGCTTTGCGCTTTGCTGCGCGCTTGGCATTAACTTTCTCCTCTGGACCCAAGTCCGCGCCAAAAGAAAAATGCTGCAGGCTCACCGGAGACTGGAGCTGCCGTATTTCCGCCATTAGCCTCCCACCTGAATTGCTGCTGCTGATGTCCTGGTCACAGGTGTCCCCCTCACCAGCTGAGCTGGAGTCCATGGGTAAAGCCACTTGCTCTGCAGGCAGCTCGCTGCACGTGCTCCGCTGGCCAGACGCACCCGGACACATCTCCTCCTCCTCACCCTCATCATCCGTCTGCTTTCCAGGGTCACAGACACCCTTCATTGCCCGGAACCGATCATCATTAAGGAGTTTCTCCTTGAAAGGTCCACTATTCTCCAAAATAAACTTGTGCTTTTCTTTCAGGGCATCCACCTCAGATTTGAGATCCCTGATAGTCGCCATTACTACCAACCTCTTTGCTCCAGAAGTGACGTGCGACCGAACCCGGGCTGCTTTCAGCTCCTCCTGGAGCTTCCGAATGGCCTTCCCGGCGTCCTCATACCCACGGAGGCACTCCGCAACACGGGAGCTAAAGGTGGTTGTTGACTCCGTGGCACGTAGTTCACCCCAATCTGCCTCCACACCATCATGCATGCTCTGCTGCACATCTCCAGGAGCGATCCTGCTGGCTGCAACACCAGGAACCTTGCGGCTTTCCTGGCTTTCTGTCCTGGTTTCAGGCGGGGACAGGATCGGGGCCACATCGCTGTGACCCCGACTAGATCTTCTCACCCCCACAACTTCGGCCGGTTGCTGAACGCTCCCGCTACCCGCCGGCCTAGACCGGGTAACAGGAGGCTGAGAAGCACTTGGCTGGGAAGAACTTCCTCTCATCCCAAGCAGCAAACTCTCTCCCTGGAGAGGAAAGAGCCGACACCCGGAAAGAGCTTCCTCCAACACACAGACAGCACACACCCGCTCCTCCTGTCCTGTATACTGGGGGTAATTCTCAGTATCTGTATTATTCTGTATATATATACACTGCACAGTACCACTCCTCCTGTCCTGTATACTGGGTGTAATTCTCAGTATATGTATTATTCTGTATATATATATACACTGCACAGTACTACTCCTCCTGTCCTGTATACTGGGTGCAATTCTCAGTATATGTATTATTCTGTATATATATACACTGCACAGTACCACTTCTCCTGTCCTGTATACTGGGTGTAATTCTCAGTATCTGTATTATTCTGTATATATGGACACTGCACACAGTACCACTTCTCCTGTCCTGTATACTGGGTGTAATTCTCAGTATCTGTATTATTCTGTATATATACACTGCACAGTACCACTTCTCCTGTCCTGTATACTGGGTGTAATTCTCAGTATCTGTATTATTCTGTATATAGACACTGCACAGTACTACTTCTCCTGTCCTGTATACTGGGTGTAATTCTCAGTATCTGTATTATTCTGTATATATGGACACTGCACACAGTACCACTTCTCATCTTTTTAATAAATGTTAACAAACATACACATGCCATAAATCCGCACATACAATACAACACAAAATGAACAAGTTATAAACACATTATCAATCTCGGCCGCCTCCTCTCTGGTCCAGATCACATTCCTACCAGCACTCAGTCTTCTGTATTATAACTCACATCATCCACACATCACTCTCATCATCCACACGTCACTCACATCAGTATAAATACAAATACACAAAACTCATAGTCACAAATCAATCCAGACGCCTCAAAAGAACAAAATCAGTAACAGTCTAAAAAATAAAATAAATAAAATTGTTAAACCACAATAAAAACAAAAACTGACCCTAACCGGTCCATGTGCCCATCAAAATATATTAACCAAGGAAAAATGAGAAATTCCTACATGAGAAATTCCTACATGAGAAAACACAACATGAGCCTAATCGGCAAATAACCTCCCCCTTTTTTTTAAATTTTTTTTTTTTTTTTTTTTTATATTTTTTGTATTTTGTATTTTTTTTTTTCCTTTTTTTACATTTTTAAATGTTTTTTTTTTTTTTTTTTTTTGTTTTTTTTTCCCTCCACCCTTTTTCTTAACCACAAATCCGCAATATGAATACCAATTAGTAACCAATATATACAAAACAATACTGAACATACATATATATATATAATATCTACATTATACCCAATTCAAGATAAATATCCAGTCCAAAGTCCTTACCTAAGCTCCGACCGACACCATCGTCCATCCTTCAATGTCTCTTTGATCGGGCCCGGCTTTTTCTTATTATTTGAACCCCCCCTCCCCCCCTTTCCCCCCTCCCCACCTAACACCTAACCCCCTCACATCTATACAAAAATACTACACTCTACAAGATATAGTAAGTAAAGACTCAGCCTGTACAATGGCCTACATTACCTGACATAACACATAAAACATCCTTAACAAATCCTACCCACAAGGCCCTGGTTCGGTACCTGCAAGCCCTATATCCATCATCAACTATACAGAAAACAAAAAGCTACAGTGACAGCATTAGCCCCTCACCAGGAATAGAGACGACTAGACTAGGGCACGCTGAAGGAGAAACCCCTCCAAAGCATGGAGGCCCTACTCGTGCCCAGTCTCTCGAACTCCAAAGAACGAACCTTCCCCAGGTCACCGAGAATGTTCCTCACCACCTCTTCCTCCGGGAGGGTTTTTTGTCTGGTTGATACAAAACACCGTGCGTTCCACGTGCCGTACCTGACCGCTAAGCTGACTAAGAATAAAGTGCCCCGATCTCGACCACCCAGGTGTCTGAATGTTCCATAGGCCCATTCCGCATAGGTGAGACCAGTCAGACCAGGCCAACCAATGGAGGCACCCACCCTGCTGTAGACCCCTGTATTGAGGGGACAATGAAGCAGGAAGTGCTCCATGCTTTCCAGCACGCCGCCACACTCCTCCCGGGGACAACCCCTTTCCTCAGGGTTCCTGTGTTTCAAGTTGTCCCTCACATACAGTTTCCCATGGAAGCAACGCCAAGCCAAGTCCCAAAACTTTAAAGGGATCCTACTAGAATTTAAAACCCTCAAACCAACCTCCAGATCCCGAGTTGGGCAGTCCCTGAGCGCCAGGGGCTTCTGGAAATGGGTCAACAGAACTCTGTTGTCAAGGAGCCTCCTTGACAGAGTCCTGATCTCCCACATCCCCAGACCCCACCGGCGAATTGTTTTCAGAACCACGGTAGCGTAAGCCGGAAGATGCCCATGCGGCGTGCGAAGGTCCTTCACTTGCCCTCCTGTCTCCCATTCCTGGAAGAAAGGCCGAAACCACCCCCTGCAGGAGACTACCCACGGAGGAGCCCTCTCTTGCCAGAGGTTTGACATGTTGATCTTTACAAAGGTATTAACCAGGAATACCACAGGGTTGACCATACACAACCCCCCTAGTCTCCTCGTACGGTATGTCACCTCCCTCTTGACTAGGTTCAGCTTATTCCCCCATAACATCTGGAAGAACAAGCTGTAGACCCGAGTCCAGAGAGGTTCTGGCAAGATGCAGACACTGCCCAAATAGATTAACAAAGGGAGCAGGTAAGTTTTGATCAAGTTGACCCTTTCCCTGAGGGTCAAAGACCAACCCTTCCACTGGTCGACCTTCTGAGCGGCGATCTTTAGCCTGCTGTCCCAATTTTGTTTGGGGTAATCCCCCTGGCCAAATTCGATGCCGAGAATTTTTACAAACTCCTGAGGCCCTGGAAGAGTGTCCGAGAGATCAAAGGTAGGATCTCCCCCTCCCAGCCAGAGACTCTTACACTTATCCTGGTTGATCATGGACCCGGATGCCTCCGAGTAGCGGTCAACTTCAGACATCACCCACTCTGCCTCCCCTCTCGAGGACACAAAGACGGTGACGTCATCCGCATACGCCACCACTCTCAGAGTGGCTTCCGAGGCTGCCAAGTCCATGCTGACTCCCACCAACGGTCCACGATCTACCCTCCTAAGGAAGGGGTCAATCGCGAACACGTATAAAAGCGGGCTCAGCGGGCAACCCTGGCGAACCCCAGACCCAACCTCAAAAGAGCGGCCAATCCAACCGTTCACAAGCGGAAAACTCTCTGCCCCTGCATACAAGATCTTAAGCCAATCAACAAACCCCCCCGGCAGACCATACCTCAGAAGGACCGACCAGAGATACTCGTGATCAACCCGATCAAACGCTTTTGCCTGATCCAAGGACAGCAAGTACCCCCTCCAACGGCCCGCCCTACTCTGCTCCACTGCCTCTCGGACACCGAGTACAGCGCTAAACGCGCTGCGGCCTGGAACAGAGCAATGCTGAGCCCCCGAAAGGAGCCGGGGTGCAAATTTCACCAGCCGATTAAACAGCACCTTTGCCAGAACCTTTCTGTCCACATTGAGTAGCGCTATGGGACGCCAATTCTCAATGTGCGATGGGTCTTTACCCTTTGACAGGATGATCAGGGCCGACCTCCTCATTGACTTCGGCAAAGTGCCCGAGGAAAGACACTCATTCAACACCTCAGTCAACAGGGGAACTAAAATGTCCTTAAAGGTCTTGTAAAATTCAGACGTTAAGCCATCTGGACCCGGCGACTTCTTGAGGGCAAGCCCTTCAATCGCCAGTCTCACTTCCTCTTCCCTGATCGCCTCTGCCAAGACACCAAGAGAGGGGTCTACTCCTGGTTCGGGGACAGTTTCAGCCAGGAAAGCCGACATCGCATCCCGATCAAGATCCATCTTTCCCAAGAGGTGCGAGTAAAAGGATCTGACGACCTCCAAGATCCCTGATCTGGACCTTTTCAGGGATCCTGTACTGTCCATCAGTCCTGAAACCACTTTACTATTTACTGACATCTTGCAGTTCTTGTAGGGGTCGGGCGAGCGGTACTTCCCAAAATCCCTCTCAAAAACTAAAGATGCGTGTCTATCATACTGGCAACTCTTAAGCAAAGATTTCACTCTGGAGATGTCCTCGCGGTCACCTCCAGTCGAGACAAGATGCTCGAGTTTCCTCCTCAGGCCCTGATACAGGCGGTACCTGTCCAGGCTCCTGAGGCTCGAGAGCTGGCGGAAGAAACTCGCCACCCTTTTTTTGAACATCTCCCACCACTCCGACTTACTGCTACAAAGATCCAGTAATGGTACCTGGCTCTGAAAGAAATCCTCAAAGGACCGTCTTATCTCCGCTTCTTCCAAGAGAGACGAATTGAGCCTCCAAAAGCCTCTTCCCATCCGGGGGGTCTCTGCAACATTCAGAGAAAATAAAATTAAACAGTGGTCGGAGAACTCCACCTCAACGACGGACACTGCCGAAGAGATGGCATCCTCCTTTACATAAAACCTATCTATTCTAGACCTACAACTACCTCGATAAAAGGTGAATCCCGCGTGGCCTGGGGTGTGCCGGATGTGGACATCCACCAGGCGAGCCTCACTAGCTATCCTATTTAGGGCCACACAGTCATAAGTCAGCCTGTCTCTGGAACCTCCCCTATCTTGGGACCTCGTGGCAGCATTGAAGTCCCCTCCAAAGACCACCTGCCGACTCGTAAAAAGATAGGGCTTGATCCTCATAAAGAGACTTTTCCGGTCCCAGCTGGTTTGGGGACCATAGATGTTAATGAGCCTGAGCTCCTGTCCCTTCATGAGGACATCCAAGATCAGGCACCTCCCCATTTCTAATTCAATAACCCGTCTGCATTCTACCGATGCGGTGAAAAGAACCGCCACCCCGCTACCCGGCTCGGCCGCAAGAGACCAATAAGATGGTCCACGCCTCCACTCCTTTTTCGCTTTATGTATGGCTGCCAAGTCTGTCAGCCTGGTCTCTTGCAAAAATAAAATGTCGGCCTCAATTCGGCCGAGAAAATCAAAGGCCGCAAATCTAGCCTTGTCAGATTTAATGCTGGCG